>NW_025764505.1:0-99021 GCF_021365365.1 Ilyonectria robusta
TTCATTTCTTCGGTTCTGACCCAGCTGGGATCTTTAATTGCCGAGAGTTTGTACAAGCATAGCAAGCAATGTGTCAGTTGAAAGAAGCTTGATGTTGAGAAACCTACGTATTCCCTCGGGGCATATGTGAAAAAGATGTCGAAATACTTTCTGATAGAGATGAGACAAATGTGAAGTGCCTCTAGTCGATCGAAATCTAGGCTGGGACCGATTGGGATTTCCTCAAACAATGTGAATTCGTAGATTTTAAGTTGGGCATCATGAAAATAATTGAGCAAGACTCCTACAAGCTACAGTTAGCGTGGTGATGGTTCAGTTACATCCATCTTGACTAAACCTACTGCTGTTTTGCAATTCTGAAGGCACCAGGCATTTGACGTCGTCCAAGTCTGCCTGTAGCGCTTTGACGTAGAAGGGAGCTGGTGGCTTTGGTACCACGTCTCGACCTATTTCTCGCTCATGCAGGGGGGATTGCCGTATTCGCTCCACCATCAATTGCAGCTTGACAAGCGCGGCCAAAATCAAGTCGCTCTCACATTCCTTGATATCGGCAAGTTGGTCGACACATTCGCTCATGTGTGGCGTCCACCGAAGAGTATCGATTCGGTCTAGGTTGCAGGAGACGCTAGGATCATCAGCAAAATGGATCATCAAGCGACAAAATTACTCACACGGAGCTTAGAAAATATAGACCGAGCACCCCTCTTCTCTCCTCCATTGTCCTGCCCCCAGATACCCAAGGTTTGTGGAATCTGTAGTTGGCTCTTTCATCCGGGCCTGACGGCGGCTTCAGGTTGAGCCCAAGATCAAAGACAATGGAAATAGCTAGCTGTGTGAACAGGGTTAGGAATGGACGTCTGTGTACCTGCAGGTTGCCCCTGTACGCTGTTAGTGCTGTTATATCACTTGATTCACTTCTTGGTTGGCGCAATACTGACCAAGCAATGCAGATGAGTAAACCTAAGAGCTCTTCTATGCTTCTCTCTAGGTCTGAAACCATTGACTGCCCTAAAATACGTCGTATGTGGCTATACAATTTACTTTGCTGAAGGGTAGACCGTGTCGAAACTGCATGTATGCAAAGCCAGAGAAACGGCCTTGTGGCCCGCATGTCGGCTGTGGAGGTTTGCGGTGGAATATACATGAATGGCATGTGTACCAATCTGAGGGCCATGAACTCGTCAAGCAATTCCTGCTCATCCTCCACTGGTGAGTCATCCAGTGTTTGAAGAGAAGCGGCAGTGCTTGTGGTTGATGCTTGGGTTGATTCATTACTTGGTCGAAAGGGAATTGGCATTGGAACATTGGCACGCCGAGTCTTAAGGACTGGCATTCCCGGTACGACAGGTGCATTCCCGGAAACCACTGAAGTCCCTGCATTGGCTGGATTGACAGGACTGCCGGCAGTTGAAGTGAGAAGAGATACCAAGCTATCAATCTTGGCCTCTAGCTGTTCATTCCTAGACTTGGATAATCTCGTCGCATCGCGGTTTCGCTTGGTTCCCGATTGCACACAATCTTTTCCAAGGCGTCGACATCTTCCAGCTTGTCAGTTCACCCAAGTGAGCTTCAGGGGTTGTTAGTGGGTGGAGCTAACCTCTGGCATGCATCTCCGGGGTTCAGGATTATGCATCGGCATTTCGACCGGGCACAATTCGTACATGCCGTTCCATAGGCCGCGTGCTGGGCTGGGTGTTCCATAGTGCATAGGTATCGGAGTTGAGGGACGGAAATATTAACGAGCTCTTAAGAAGATTGGTCATGGGCTCATGGGTGTTGAGGGATGAATTGGACGGCGATCGGAGACGGAGATGTCAACTCCGGATCGGCAAAGTGAAGCTAGACTTTAAATGGAGAAGTGAGTCGGAGACGGCCTTGGTAAATGCCGATTGCCGAGGCTATGATCTTTCAGTGGACTGGACAGCGAATCAACGAGCCGAGCGGCCGCTACGGAAGGCTAGTAGTCAATGCTCTTCTCAATTGCAGTAGACTTGATTTTTGTGCCCCGATCTCCAAGCAGTTTTAGATGATCCCGACCTTACTCCCCATAGTCATAATGACTGCCCTTCTTTAAGTGTTCTCAAGGACCTTTTTCGCAATACAGTTTCCACTCTCGGGCAGCGCTCATTTACTTGTTTCATCAATGCTCTTGATAAGTGTAATGAACAACAAGTTATAGATATAGTTTAATACTTTGAGGAGCTGGTAGAGCAATCTATGAAGAGCACCCTGCTCCGAATCTGTTTCTCTAGTTGATATTATCCCTATATCGTGCTATAACAGGGGATCCGGCTGATACTGGAAGATTAGCTAGGCTATATTAAAGACTTAGAAAACTATATTAGAAGTTACCTCTAAATTAATAACTCTATACTTATTAAGAAGGTGTAACTTTAGCTTTTTAAAAAGGCTGCTAGTATTTTTCTATAAATTATTCTTATAATTAAAATTCTAAATAAAAAAAATTAATAGAGTAAATTAGCTTTAAAAAAGAGATTAGTAGAAATTCCCAGCTGCTTAAGTAAACTATTTAAAAATATTCTAAGGTATAATAATAAAAATATAAAATACCTGCTATTTTATATTATTTGAATTTTTTACTTAAAGTACCTTTTATATTTAAAAGAATTTTACTATATTTTTTAATTTAATTTATTACTTAAGAATTTAATTAATTTAAAAAATTAAAAAATTATAATTTTAAATATTAGTAGCTATATTAAGAGATATATTATTAGCTTTTTAAAAAAGCTAGCTAAAATTATAAAATCTAAGTAGCAGCTAATTATATAATTTATTTATAAATTTATTTAAGACTTTTTTATTAAAAATAAAAGCTTTTATAAGTTTTAATTTAATTTTAAATTTAACTAGAAGATTTTAAGTTATAAAAAGCTTAAGTAATACTATAGTATATATATAAATAATTACTTAATATATATTAATAAATAATATATTATAGTTAGTAAGTAATTAATTAGCTATTTTTTTTAATATTATATAATTATAAAAGAAACTCTTATAAATTTAAATTAAAAATAAATTAAAAATAAATTAAATAATAATTTATTTTTTTAAATTAAATAACTTATATAACTTAGAAATAATATTATATTAAAATTGTATACTTTTTTAGTAGTATTCTAACTTTTTATTATAAATATAGTAAATTAATATAGTATATTAAATATTTAATAATAAATTATTTTAAAAAGCTTAAAAATTAAAAAGAATATTAATATAATAAGCAGTTAAAAATACTTAAATTAGCTAGTTACTAATAGAAATATTTTTAATATAATTTAAATAAAATTAAAAAAGAAAGTTAGTATTATTATAAAAGAAATTATAATTTTTTATTTATTAGAAATTCTTTTTAAAAGTTAAAAAAGCTAGAAAAACTTAAGATTATTAAAAAGATTATTAATTAATTATTTTTATTTTTAAAAGATTTATTTAAATCTTCTTATTATTATTATATTTTTTATCTAACTTTTATTTTTAACTTCTTTTAAATATTAAGTTATTATAAACTCTATTAATATCTTATTAATAAACTTTTTTATAACTAATTTAATATTTTATTATTATAGCCTAATTGTAATTTATATTAAGCTTTAAATATAATTTTACTTTTCTTAGCTTTTTAAAATAAAATATAATTTAGCTATTAATAATTACTTTATAATTACCTTTAACTACTAATAATTATAATTATAATAATTACTTTATAATTACCTCTAATTATTTATAATTATAATTACTATAAAAGTAATTATATTTAATTATATTAATATATAAATAATTAAATAATATATATTTACTATAAATAGCTACTTAACTATTAATATAACTTAATTACTTTAATTATTTTAACTTATTATATATTACTATACTTAATTATTATTAAATATAATATTTTTTCTATAAGTAATATTCTAATTACTTTATTAATATAAATTTACAATTTATACTTTAATATCTAATTTTTTACTTATTTTAAATTATATTTATAATAAATTAAAAAATATAATAATTATAATAAATCTATTAAAAATATATAATTTATAATAAAAATAATATAATTAAAATATTAAATAATTAATATAATAAGTAATTAAAAATACTTAAGCTAGCTAGTTACTAATAGAAATATCTTTAAAATAATTTAAAAAAAATTAAAAAAAATTTTAATATTACTATTAAAAAAAAATTCTTTTTTTATTAAAAATTCTTTTTAAAAATTAAAAAAACTAAAAAAACTTAAAATTACTAGAAAATCTATTAATTAATTACCTTTATTTTTAAGAGATTTATTTAAGCCTTCTTACTATTACTATATTCCCTATCAAACCTCTATCTTCAACCTCCCTTAAATATCAAACTGCTATAAATCCTATTAATACCTTACTAGCGAACTTTCCTATAACCGACCCGATATTCTATCTTATAAGATACTTCTCTATTAGGAGACATAAGCCTCAGATTAATCCGACCTTATATGCGTAATCTGATGCAGCTTCAGGCTGACCGGCTAAGACGCCTGTGCGACGACTCCCTGTATATTTTCCCTAGGGTAAGTTAATAAGTTGGGTGTTATTTCTATCTCTTCCTGCTGCTAAACTAGTAAATAGTAGTATTTTAGAATATAAAAGTAGTAGAAAAAGAGGCTATTTTATAATAAGAAAAATATTAGTAAAGTTTAAGAGAATAAGTACTAAAAAAAGATATTACTCTTATAGACTTTTAAAATTTAGTTAGATTATAAATTTAATAGTATACTATTTCTATAATATAAAAAGTATTATTTAAATTAATAGTAAGACTTATAAAATAAGTATATATAAGTTAAGTAAAAAAATAGAAATACTTATCTCCCTTTTTAGCTATAGTAGTAGCAATAGTATTATTAAAGATATTAGCAGAGATAAGAATATTAATATAAATTAATAACTAATTAAGATTCTATGTATTACTATTAAGGCTAGTAGAAGGGCTTTATATAAGAAATTAGTAAATAAGTACCGGAGAAAAGACAGGAGTATAAGAAGAAAAGAAGAGTCTGATACTCACAGAGCATAAGTATTGCCATACTTAATATACTACTAGTAGCAGGCTGACAAAGTATCACCAAAACCACAGTCAATTGCTATAGTCTTAACGGGGAGACAGATCTCAGCTTCCCAGGGTAATAAGCACCTTCGCGCCAGTTTCCTGCGGTACGTATAAGTATCTCCTGAGCCCAATGCGGACGGCACCTGGCTCACGCGGTCCGATGCCCCACCCTGCGATCAACAATCTTCCGCCGTGCATCATCCCCTGCTTGTGGAAGGCATTTCGCCCGCCTGTCCCCGCTCGCGCTCGCGTTTTTCCCGCTGACACCGAGGTGTAACGATCTGCACTTCGCTTTACACCTAATAGCCCGTCTGGCCAAAAGGTAAGTCTATAATCACAATGCTTGCAATTACAGGTACAGATAACAGCTACTATATAGGGCTCAGTCCGCTGTGACACTGCACGAGCCGTAACACGAGGCCGAGGCCGAGACTAGGGCTGGCATTCAGGACGAGATATCTTTCCAAAAATCGTTCGTGCCATATCATCCTCAATGATGCGAGACGTCCTGAGGTCGAGCGCGAAAGCAGCAAAATGCTCGTCTAGCTAGCTAGAGGTGATGAGGCAATAGCATTGCGCATGAGCCGGGGTTTCTACCTTGCACAGCGACTGCAGACGGGCACCAGCCGGTCACATCCACGCTTCTGGGCGGAGCACGAGGAACTGCCCAACAGGTCTCTCTGGTGCGGTTGAAACTCGTTCAAAATTTCGTCAGCTGCGCTTTCCATGGTGCCAGTAACCTTGAAGCTAGTCCGACGCTACTCCGCCGCCAAGTCCCATCACTTGGTCGGGTTAGCGTCGGGCTAACTTAGTGCCATGCAGAGGCTATCCGGACTCGAGCTCCAGTAACAATCTACAAGTTTCGATACACATCAAGAATGGGCTGGGCCTCGGACTTAACTCGACGCCTTCGATCGGATTCTCCCCGTCGTGTCCAGCGTCGGCCAACGTCCCGGTGATTCCTGTTGTGGGCCCCGTAGCCGCTTAAAGTCTCAATTGGAGGACTCCATCGTGTTACGATCTGAACTGTTTATATCTATTATTTAGATTATATGATGTTCACTTCATACATTATTATACAGTATTTTTACTATGAACATATTAGAACAACATAGGGGATAAAAATGTAGCTTTGGTGTACGAGGGCAGGTTAAAATGAGGGTCCTTGGTGAGTGGGCCTCTCTAAGACCCGGACCTTGATGCTGCTCAACGTTCACGTTCCGGGCCCTTGAGTTCTGTTGCGCTTGGGGGAGTACCAGGCATTTGTGAACAGGAACCGGCGGCTCGGAAGGAATGCTCGGAAAGTCTTCTAGGAGAAAAGACGTCATAATCTGCTCTTCCGCTGCAGCCGGACAGGAATGGAGAATGGCCTATAAACGCCAGGTGAGTCGGAGCGTTTTGGAAAGGGGACTGCAACTCGTCCACCAGACACCAAAATACGACCTTCCCTTCCACACTCGATCCATCTGACAGCAAACATGATCTCCTGTAGTTTGCCCCTTGCCTGTCTTGCGGTTCTCATGCCAATAGGCCTGGTCCACGCTTCTTCGGTTTTATTCACCGGCGGCACAATCATTGCCTTTGACGACGCTACCAACGACCTTGATGTTATACGGAACGGCACCCTGCTAATCAACAATGACCGCATTGCCGGTATTTGGCCGGCGGATGAGAGACATACGGTTCCGGTCCCCTCAGACGTCGAAGTCATCGACGCAGCAGGCAAGATCCTCTCGCCAGGCTTCGTCGACACACACAGACATGGTTGGCAGACTCTGTATAAGACGCTAACATCCAACACCACAATTTCGGAGTACTTTGCCCGTTATGGCGAATATACTGCCGCTGGCCGCCTGGACGCGGAACAGGTGTATATGTCGCATTGACTGCTACGCCAAAAGTGGAATGAACACTCCGCTAATGCGTAGTGCAACTGAGGCCTATATACTGGATATGACAGTATATCAGTCAACTCGCAGGCTTATACGAGGGGCTGAACGCAGGTACGACTACATCACTGGACCACGCACATCACACTTGGTCGGACAAGACCTCATACGCAGGCCTCAACGCTAGTTTCGACAGCGGTGCGCGGGTGTTCTGGGCTCACGCCTTCCACGAAGTCATCAACTACACTATCTCGCAGCAGCTTGCTAACTTTCGGAATATCGCAAATGACGTCTCCTTTGAGAACACCACGGTCAGCCTTGGTGTCGCTTGTGACTTGTTTGACACCGTTGGTCTTGGCAGCTCTGTCGACCCTGCGTTGGTAACCGCCGTGTTCGACCTGGCCAAGTAGGTCACCCATTTTCAAGTAACTGAGTTTATCTAGAGCCATTGTGGTCTAACGAGCCTAGGGAAGTAAACGTCTCTGTTATTACCACGCATAGCAGTGGAGGGCCATATGGGCGTACCTTTTCAACTGCATCTCCACACGCTTCTGAAGACACGCTCAGATAACTAAACAAAACAACCCGCAGTTGATAATACCCCAGTAGCCTTGCACGCGCGAGATATGCTCAACACCAGAATTCCCGTCGTCTTCTCGCACGCCACACATATCGCCTACGAGGACGCTATACTATTGTGGAGCACAAACCAGCACATCTCCATTACACCCGAGACCGAAATGGCACTTGCCATTGGGTTTCCGCATAGTGCGTGGATTATGGACCAAGCCTCGCTCGGTGTTGATTCGCACGGCATGGTTTCTACAGATATTGTGACCCAAGCTCGTATGTGGCTACAGACAACGCGCCTCAGGATTAACGACCATTTGCTGGAGGAGTGGATTATTCCGTCCTCAACCCCTATGAGCGTCGTCCAGGCTTTCCTTCTCGCTACGCGCAACGGTGGCCTTGCTCTACGTCGCCCCGACCTTGGGGTCCTTAGTGTCGGCGCCAAGGCCGATGTTATTATTTGGGATGGTACCAGTCCTTCAATGCTCGGCTGGATTGACCCTGTCGCAGCCATCATCTTGCACTCCAATGTCGGCGACGTGGAGTATGTCCTCGTTGATGGGCGCTTCGTTAAGCGTGACTATAAGCTGGTTGCCAAGGGCTACGACAACGTCAAGTTGCGTTTCTTGGAAGCCGCGAGGCGAGTGCAAGATGACTGGCGCGAGTTCCCTTATCCGGAGAGGCAAGAATTCTTCACGACGGGCGCGAGGTTCCAAGATCCCGTTCAAGTCGATGTTGTGGCTGGAGACGGTACCGGATACGGTCGGTTGTACGTCTAAGAGCACTCTCCTTTGCTGGCGCTCATCCTGCAGTCGGCATACCGCCGCCGTCGGAGTCTGCAAATCTGCAGCGACTGCATGGTGTTGTACATCTTCCCATGGGATTGCGGTTTCCGGCAGCGCTTTCATGCTGCTAATGCGTTTCTTGCCGATACAACTTCAAGTAGTAAGATATTTACGGACAAGAAAAGAGAAAATCCCAATACATATAAAGGCTCTGCAAAAAGTATAAGAATAATTTGTAAATTACTTGCTATACTACTATTATACCCACTCAATAACAAACTCCATACTCTGACCTGGCCTGCATTTCGTACCCGGCGCCACTAGCATAACAACTGACCATATACCAGAGGCGCATCGTTGAAAGCCTTTGCCATCTTTGTTACAGCTCCAGTATCCTTCAGGACTACAGGGCGTGCCGGGGGTAACAACGCCAGTAGTGGCCCCAGTAGGTACTGACTGGGCTGTTGTCTTGCGAGTTGTGGACTTGAGGGTCGTCTCTACTGTTGACCCCGGAACGGTGACAAACACACCGCCAGGCCTACAGTCATTCATATTAGGACAGTCCACCACGGCATTTTGAGGCATTCACGTACTTTGAGGTGGTTTTTATCGGAACTTTCGTTGTTGATGAAGCTGTCTTGCTTGTCGTCGTAGTCTTCTTGGTCGTCAAAGTCTGCCCGGTGGTAGTGGTAGTAATCTGAGCTCCAGGGCCAGCTGCACACTGGCCAACCGGAGGCCCAGTTTTGGAAGAGGTCAAATCGACATTAGGCCCGGGGTTGGGAAACATGACGTCTACCATCTCTGTAGTTCCGCAGCCGTTTCCGACATTGGCGATAAATATGGTAGGGCGCTTGCTGAGAGGTGTCGAGAGCGTCCCACTTCCAGCCTTGACGGTTATGGCAGCACAGTTCATGTACATTTCGCGGTTACCAATCCTGTTGAACCAAGTCCAAGCAAAGAGGGCCACGCCGGCGGGGGTGTCGACTGGCAGGGTGAATCTGAAAGACGCCGAGGGCGAAAGAGGACAGTTGCCGATATAGGACTGGATAACGATCCACGATTTGCCCTTATCAAAAGAAAGAGACGCCTGGCAACTACCACCGCCATGGTCTGCACCGCCAGCGATGGTCATGTTGTACTGTTGACCAGCTTGCCAAGTCACGGTGGGTGCACCAGCCGCAGTGCCCAAGAGAGACTGGTAGCCTTTGCAGGGAAAGTTACTTCCATCAGCCGCAAGGGGAGACGTCATGCTGTAGTCGATGTCTGACCCTGCATAGGGATTGTACTTGCTCTTGAAAGGAGCCGGATATGTCATCTCCATATGCGCTTGAGCTAGACCAGTCAGTCCCAGTGCCGCAGCGAGAGCGTTGAAAGGTTTCATGTTGTTGCAGAAGCAGAGAATAGAGTATTTCCGTATAAAAGAATAACGAGAAGTTTCTGAGAGCTGTGTGTTTAGCTTACAGTTAGCCTGAATTGCCATGTAGGGTAATGCAAGATCGACAGCCGGCGTGTCTCTTTATTAGTCTTTATACGCGTCCCATCATCCATGGCCTCTGTTTCCCGTCTGTCAATGAACGAATCGTGTCTCGGAACTAGATAGGATTGTGGGTTCACTAGCGGCGTCAATGCAATGTATTGAGAGCTAGAACGTGTTCATTAGAACGCGTTCGTTGTGGGGATGTTTCAGAAACGCCAAGTTGGCCCCATCGACCAGACACGAAAAAATGACAAATTCTCGTCCCAGCCACAAGATGGATCGAATAAGCGGGATAAAGATGGAAGGCCAATTGGGAAGCGATCACGGGGGCGAAACCGTGATGGCATCTTGAATACGGACGGTCCTAGCTAGATATGAGACAGTGGCTGGCGTCAATGTCTGCGAAGGCTGAAAATGCCACTGGATGGCAATGAATGCTTCTCTTGTCCTTCAATCTGGTCAACAGGCATAGTAAAGCTTAGTAATTATGTTTCCAACCTTCACTCTCTGCTCGTTTTTTTTTAAGGTATGGATTCGCCAGCCATCTTGACCATACATTACTAACTTCAAAAGAATCAGGTGGCTCAGATGCAAGGGATACGTCGAAGCCCGCTTCTTCTCCCTGAACAATCCCATTATGGACTATGTGCGATTAGCCGTTACGCACCATTCTGAGGCAGCCGAGCTAGTTACTACAAGAGACAATGCCACGCGTCGCAGAAAATGACATGCTATAATAGTTATTTTTGAGAGTAACATTCCTCGCTCCCATATGTTCGCCAAGGGTGAGGATATTATATCAGCGTGCCGGGTTCTGTCCGATTTCGTATTTACTGCAGTTTCGTCACTGGCAATTACGAATCCACTCAAAGACGCGATACACAGTATATAAGCGGGATAAGTAATCGTGTTTACAGGCACCGCCCCGTCGTTCAGCGTTGTTGCCGCTGTCCGGGTGCTGACGCACGACTCGAACAGCAGCCACGATTAACACGCCCCGAGTTGGAGGCACCTCCACCCAGTCCTGTCACTTCATTGCAACCTCACCTCGTCTCACCTGGGCCAGGCAGGAGGGATAGATCTCCGGAGCTTTGGGATTGCTTACGAGAAAACGAGCCTGTTCGTCATACAGCTTCTAAAGATTCATCGCAGACGTCTTCAGTGTCACTTATATATTGCGATCGCGATGCACGATCCGGTCTACTTGCTTGTGTTCTACACACCAGTCCAGTAGACGTCCGCCTCCAACTCAAAGACCTTTTGTAGAACTTCTGCACTGGGATCCGCGCTCCGAGAAACGATGATCTTGAATGCCCCCTTCTCAGCGTGCCACATCTTTTTCCATTCGTTCCAATACGACAAGGCGTACTTGTCCAGGCTGATCTTGACCGATGTTGTCTCGCCCTTCTTCAACCATACCTTGGCGAAGCCCTTGAGCTCCTTACGAGGTCTCAGAGCCTTGCAGTCCACGTCCGAGACATAAATCTGGACGATCTCGTGGCTGTCCCTCTCTCCCGTGTTGGCGAGATCGACAGACACTTCGAATGACTGATCGCCCTTGCTGCCCAGCGTGACCTTCTCGGGGACCCTCAAGTTTGAGTACTCAAATGTCGTATAGGAAAGCCCGTGTCCAAAGTAGAAGAGCGGGTCGTTTCTGAGCTTCTCGTAGTACCGGTAGCCGATAAACACACCTTCTCCGTAGTACATCTCGCGTAGCCCTTTGCCCCAGCTCAGGAAGGCCGGCGTATCTTCAATTCGACGAGGGAACGTAACGGAAAGACGACCGCTCGGACTGTGGCGACCAAACAGAACATCGGCGATGGCGTTACCCGTCTCTTGGCCGCCGAACCAGGCATGCACGAGGGTAGGCACATCCGCTACCCAGGGCATGGTCACGGGGCAACCGGACTGGCTCACGATGATCTGATGACGAATTAGCAATGTTGTGTTGATGGGCTCAACGAGGGCTTCGATGAGGGCGGCTAAATTGACTCACGGTTCTTGGGTTGGCCTCCATGACCTTTGTAATTAGTTCGTTGATACCAGGAGGTAGCTCCAGGTCAACTCGATCCAGGGCCTCGCACTCGTAGTCGGAGTTCAACCCGGCGATGACGATCGGGACATCGACCTGCTTGGCTAGCTCGATGGCCTCCGTAAGTGCCACGGCGGGGTCGATCTTCTCGCAGCAACCGATCCGTACTCCGCCGGCGTTCTGCGCCCCGTACCCCGGACGGATTGATTCATTCTTCAATAGAACGGAAATGCGGTATGACCTCCCTTCCTCGGCTTCCAAGTCAGCAATAACCTCCATACTGGCTTGGTTGAACATTGCTGTTTGGAGCGTCTTCTCGGGTTGGCTGGTCCATAGATCGATTGCCTCCCTGTCGTCAATGTAGAGACGAGCTTTGCCCATCACGCAGAGACCTAGCTGCATGGTGGCTGTCTCCGTTGCCGTGTACGTCGTGTTGACGCGAAGCCAGTATGCGTCGGGGACGCCTGCTGGGACGTCATCTGCAAAGTACATCTGGGCCTCGGTTGTTTTCGTGGTATGGACAGCCTTGGGCGCAGGGTCGGCCTCCGGGTCCTCGGCATACCAAAAGAGCTCATAGCCGGCATCACTTTTGCCAGGAACACTGACGTTCTCAGTCAGGAGTGGTGTGAAAAGGTGGGCTGTGTGGACACGACGGTTAGCCCGAAGAGTGGTGGAACTGATTTGGCTGATGTGACTTACAGTAGCATCCAATTGCCGTCTTGACGCGTTCGAGGCCAACAACGTCTTGGATAGCTTGTAGAGGCTTACTTATGTAGTAAGGAACAAGATCAGCCGACCCGCCGCCACTCACGGCTGGGTTCCTGATAGCAGGACCAATAAGGCCATACGTCTGGTCCGCCAGAGGGTCGAGCGGCAATACGCCCTTGTCGTTCTTGAGAAGAACGATGGAGCTTCGGGCGGCTTCGCGGCAGATCTCTCGCTTCTCAGGAGTATCACCAGACTGGCTGTCGGCGCCTTTGGGGGTGTTCTCGAGTGCCGGCCTGACCTTATTCACCAGGTTGAGGACGTTGCGGACTCGCTCATCAATGGTTTCCATCTTGACCTTTTGACAGAGCAATGCGAGCTCCAGGCGCTCGCCTCTCCATCGCGTCGGACCGGGCATTTCTAGGTCCAGACCAGCGTTGACGGATTCTGTGGTACTGCAGGTGCCACCCCAGTCGCTCATTACCAAGCCATCCCAGCCCCATTCCTTACGCAGCAGCTGGGTATTGAGCCAGGGATCCTCAAATGTGTGAACGCCATTGATGCGGTGGTATGAGCTCATGAACGACCATGGGTTTGAGTGCTTGACGGCCAGCTGGAAGGGCAACAGATGGGTCTCTCTGAGCGTCCTCTCAGAGACGCGGAGGTCATCTTCCAAAGACATAGAAGACTGGTCATGTGCGGCATAGTGCTTGATGGAAGCAGCGACGCCGCCTCCTTGGACGCCGTTGATATACGCCGAACCCATGAGGCCACTGAGGATAGGATCTTCGCCGAAGGCTTCGAATCCTCGGCCAATTAGGGGGGAGCGTTGCAGGCAGACGGTAGGTGCGAGCAGAACCTGGCAGCCCTTCTCCTTGGCTTCAATGGCTAGTAGATGGCCGACGGATCGCATCAGCTGGGTATCAAAGGTTGCGCCCATGGCAGTCGCCGAGGGAAGCAGGATGCCTCGGGGCTGTTCCGTTGTCATGGTCAGCCAATCCGAAAAGCAGACATTAAGTAAAGAGCAGTTGACTCACGCCATTGAAAAAGGATGTGCCCCGCGCGCCATGCGGTCCATCTGTTGTCTGTCGTATTGAAGTCAATATGCAGTTCGATGTTCGGCGTTGACTCAACCCCATGACATACTGTGATGGAGGGAATACCCAATCGCTCCACAGCGTGAGTCCCCCAGGTATCTTTCCCTGATAGAAGCGCAATCTTCTCATTTAAAGTGAGGTTGGACAGAACATGCTCGACATCCAAGGAAGAAGAAGACATATTCGGCAGCGGTGAAAACGGGGAAGTTGTGGTCAGCTTCAATCATGAATGGGGGGTATGTGATGAGAAAGGGAAGACCATGTTAAAAGACGTGACGATGTGCTCCTTTAAATCTGCCCCGAAGCATGGAGCGGGAAAAGATGCGGGGTCTGCTGCTGGAGGAGCCGTGAGGTAATACATTCACAATGTGACGTTGGCTGGCGTGAGTGGACCGCGTCGACAGTTTCTCATCGAGAACACGTGCCCCGCGACAGGGGGATGTTCTCCTTATGCGCTCTGTCCGGTATTTGCCCGCAATTGACGCACTTGAGGGAATGGCTTTGGATGGAATTCCAAGAACCGCGGGCGTTAGATCTAGGCATCAAGGGGCGGGACACTAGAAACACCCCATTTCACGTGGCCGACATTATACTGTTACCAGTGCTTTTGGAGCTGCGACGTAGAAATTGGCCATATGTCCAGTGGAGCGAACGGTGCCATAGTAAGAGTTCCCATTCGGATAATTAGGAGCATTGGGCCCGGACAATTCACATCTCGGTCAAATGCCTCTAAGCAGCAATTGAGGGGAGAGCCGCCCATGGAGAGCGCCTCCGACCTAGCACAATCCGGTTTTGGCCAACCTACTAGTTTTCAGCTTCGAGAGGGTCATCAAATCCCACTGTCCATCCATCCCCGCCATGATTGACGCACTTAACCGCATTGCCCCATGCACCATGGGGTGGAGCTGAGAGGGAACGAGGTACGAGCCACCGGAACGAGCGTTGAACGAGCAATGGTCCCAAAGAACAAGCAATCCCGAGCGGGTAAAGATGTTTTACACAAGGGTTGTGACACCCATGCCATCACTCAACACGACATCACCAGCATCATGATAGGCGTTTCCTCAAGAAATGATCGAACTCGAAAAGGCACTCGATTGAAATATTGAGACAGTATCAAATTGGACAATGGAACCCAAGGGGTGGGTGCACCTACGTGACTATTGGTGTTCGTCGAAGTGACGATCGACGAAGCTCTTGGCTCGTCCTACCACAGCCTCAATCTTCGTCACCGTCTTGTCAAGTTCTTGGACGCGCGGGGCCTGTGTCGACTAATGCCAATGTTTGCCCGAACGCCATCAGACATACATATATAAGGAATCTCGTGGCCGCTGTTACGATATCCAGAAACACACAATACAACTCCCGCTCACACCTTTCGACATAGCCACCAAACGCATATACTCTTCGTAACCATGTCTCCCTTTGGCATCAAGTCTCTCTTCGTTGGCCTCTTGGCCACCAATGCAGTCCAAGGTGCTGTCTGCAACACCACTACGCCACTGAGGGTAGAAGCCGCCAAAAAGGACATCCTCATCGGCTCCGGGGCGATCAACCCATCCTACCTCGACGACCCTCAGTTCGCGGCCACCCTAGCCACGCAGTTCAACAGCCTGTCGCCCGAGAATGAGATGAAATGGAACTTTATCAACCCAACTATTGGAAACTACAACTGGCCGCTCCTCGACTGCCTTGTCGACTTTGCCGAAGCGAACGACATGGTGGTCAAAGGCCACGGCCTGATCTCAAGCTGCTGCAATCCAGATTACGTCACGGAAATCACCGATCCGGATGCCCTCCGCGCGGCCATGATGGAGCATTTTGAAGCCCTCATGCACCGCTATCGTGGAAAGATAGACCGCTGGGACGTCGTCACTGAAGGCATGATGACAATGGGCGGCGGTCTCAATCCGGAAGTCCACTTTTTCAAGGTCCTCGGAGCTGGCTACATGGCCGAAGCCTTCCGTATCGCCCACGCCGCCGACCCGAACGCCAAGCTCTTCATCAACGAGAATCTGGTCGAGACGATCCCCACCAAGCGCCAGGAGCTCTACGAGATCGTCTCCGGCCTCGTGGCAGACGGCGTGCCCATTCACGGCGTCGCGCTGCAGATGCACCTTACCGAGGTTGGTCCTGAGCCGGGCGTGATTCGGGACATGGTCGACTCGTACGCGAGCCTCGGGCTTGAGGTTACGGTTGCCGAGATGGACGTCCACTCACTCAACACCACCCTCGTGACGGAGATTTACGGGTCGGTCGTGGAGGAAATCCTGGAGTCGGGCATTACCGATCTCAGCTTCTGGGGCTTCACGGATAAGCATGCCTTCACGTGGGTCGAGGGCGCGAAGCCGTTGATGTTCGACGAGGAGTACAAGCCCAAGGGGGCTTTCTTCGCCACGCACGCCGCTCTGGCCGACTTCGTCAACAAGCCGTGAATGCTACGAGAGTAATGATTATTCGAGCATGGCGAGGAAAATGTGGAAGACGAGAGAGTCAGCTGGTAGCTCAGGGGTTATTGAGGTTGGGTAGCTTGAAACAGGTACCATGGGGAGTGGTGCGAGTGACTTGGCTTCATGAAAACAATTTGGCTAGTTGAAGCCTGGAGCTCCAGAGAGCATGAAAACAATCAAGCATTGCTCATGTCTCAATCAAAGGTCCGATTTCAGTCCCAAGATTGCCGTAGCAGATGAATGCCATCCTTTGTAGAGGAGATTTAAGGTGTCTTCGTTTCAATGAACAAACACACACGAAGGACAAGAGCTGCTGAGATCATGTCGAGGCCAGGGAGATCCCATATGGGAGTCGCCGCCGTCTCCTATGGTCCTGATCGGACAGAGAACGCCCGTCTGACTTCATAATGTGCTTCCGCGTTTCCGTAAGCTCGGAGCATACTGTGATCAACGGCAGAAAAGGAGGGAGAATTCCATACTATTAGTGGCTTGATCGAGTCGAGGTTGCTGGGTTGCAACAGTAATTGTCAGCAGGCATCGCCTACTGAATTGCCGTCAAAGTTGGGAAAGAACTAGAAGCATACGCAGGTCGAGTTCTGACGGTAAACAAGCTTTAATTTCAGTTATATTTCATTTAAATAGCGGCGGTTGATCTTCTACGTCACCACGGAATTCCAGTCCCAATTCGAAAGAGCCCGTCTCTTCGATTCTCATTTTCCTACAATGAAGCCTGTGTCCTTTGCTTGATCATGTCCTGAATCATTAAAGCCGACTGCTTCGGCGTTCTCTCTAGCGTCTCGCAATCTGTGAAAGTCACACCAAATCGGATATCGTACCCGGAGAACCACTCTACAAACCGTGTCAGTCCTGGAGTCACGAGCGCATTATCTAGTTGAAGGACCTTACCAAAGTTATCAAGCAACGACCAGGCGAAATACCCAGCTACTTCTGCACCATCCTGCCTCGCCTGAACAAGAGCGTCCAAATGTTCTGAGAAGTATCGCTGACGGTAGTCATCCTTGACGGACTCATTACGGGTCATTGTATCTTCACCAGGGCAGGGACATCCATTCTCGGTGATGTAGATGGTTTTCCCATACCTTTTATAGGCCCTGACGAGGTGCTTCTGGAAGCAGGAGGGGGCAGACCGGAGCCAGAAAACGCCGCTTGGGTCGCCAATGGACACACCGTTCTTATTCTCCTGGAGCTCGTCTAGATTGCCGATAAAATCTGTGTCCGGAGCAGGGGTGGTACGGTGACGACCAAACTGGGCAGTGTAATAGTTCATGCCGTAGAAGTCAAGATCTGCCTCGCGCAGGAGTGCAATTTCCGCATCCGTGAGACGCGGGAGTCGTTCCCCAAGCTGGTCACGCATGACCTTGGGATAATCCTGGGCAAGGCTAGGGTGAAATCGCACGGTCAGTGGGTGTATCTAAGGCGGCGACAACCTACCCCTGACTGAGGGAGACTCACAACATGGGATTGGCAAACCAGCCAATGCAGAATTCCATCCTCGTCTCGGCTGCATCGTGGTCTTTGGGCTCATTGGAGTCCCATGCCTCAAAATAGTCACCACTCAAGGACACTCCGATCTGCCCTCCGTTCTTAGGCTTGAACTCCTTGTTGTACAAGCTTGCCGCTCTCGCGTGCGCCATAATGAGGCTCTTGCCGGCAATCCAAGGCTCTGTGGTCGAGTCGCCCTCGGCACAGTCCTTGTTGGTACTGCTTCGCCCAGGAGCATCGATACCAGTGGAGTAGCCCTGCCAATATTGCGTCAGCTTTTCATTTGTGAAGTGTCTCCCAGCCTTAGTATCGGCAGCATGCGTTTTCACTCACACGAATCGCGCAGACCCACGGCTCATTTAACGTGATCCAGTTCTTCACTCGGTCTCCGAACCTCTCATAACACACCCTCGCATATCTTTCGAAATCTTTCTGTGACTCCTCAAGGTCGAGCCAGCCTCCGTATCGGTCATGCAGCGCCTGGGGTAGGTCCCAGTGATAGAGGGTCAGCCAAGGCGTAATGCCCCGAGCGATGAGCCCGTCGATGAGTTTATCGTAAAAAACAAGGCCTTCCTCATTAACAGGGTCATCACGCCCGCCGAGGGGAATAACGCGCGACCATGCAAGAGAGAACCGATACGCCTTTGCACCGAATTTGGTGAGGAGGTCCAGATCCTCCTCGTATCGATGATAATGGTCGCAAGCAACATCGCCGGTTCCTCCGCTGGTCCGGGAGGGCTGTATATGAGTGAAGGTATCCCAGATGCAGGGACCACGCCCTCCCTCGTCGATGCCACCTTCGATCTGGTAGGCTGCGGTTGCGAACCCCCACTCGAAGTTCGGTGGAAGCGCCTGAGATGTGGTGGCTGATTGGGGAGACATGATATCAGTGTACGACTCCATCCAGCGTCGATAGTCTCAGTAAGGCAAATGCGGGGAAAAGGTTTGAGGTCGTCGATTGTCTCAGGGAACCATTACCATTTCCCGGTTAAGCAAATTGAACTTGACTGACCCGGAATATATACCATTGCATCTCATGACGATGTTGAGATGGACCGCCCTGTTGCGTCACTTTCACTTGACAAGAAGCTTCTAAAAATCCACCTTGCCAATGTCGGGCACAATTGACCGAAGAGTTGCCAATGAATGGTGAACCGGACAAATGATCGGATAGTAGGTGCCGGGGAACGAAGAACGAAGAGAACTCGTTTACACCGTATCGGAGCTCGTTCATGATGATGGGAACGAGGTTCCCTTCCCTCTTCTGGAGTAGCGGCGTGAGGGGCTGGAGGGGCTAATTCAGCGGTGGCGAATTAGGGGATTTAGCCGGAATCCGTCTGCAGATCCAACTACAGTAAAGTTCCCTAGACCTAGACCTAGACGTGGACGTGATAATAAAAGACGAGACACGCCTCTAATTGCCCGACTGGCAACATCCGCACTCCACCAACAGACAGATACCATCTTTCACCCGGATGAATTCGCCCGAGATAACCCGGCAGTCCGGGGTGCAGCTTCCAAGGCAAGCCTGCAAGCTCTGTCGCCGCCGCAAAATCAAGGTCCGCAACATACCTGCAGCCCAGTAGATGCTGGAAGAGAATTGAGGCGGGAGCAAGGCCGACATGTTTTGCTGACGAGATTGCGTCGCCAAGTGTGACAGCCTGCCGACATGTAGCAACTGCCTCACGTCTCAGGCGCCGTGTATATACGCGCTTCCGAGGAAACGAGGCCCTAAGCCGCGCAGATGGCGGGAACATAACGGAATAGAGTCTCATGGCTCCATGTCGCCGGCCTCCAGCTCATCTATAGGAGCCGAAAGTAGTCCAGCACCGGTCCCTGACATATCTGAAGATCCTCAGACCGATCCTCAGACCGATCCTCAGACCTGCGTGTTCCCGCCATCCGCCAGCACCAGCCCACTTCACAGCGGCGTCATCGCCGTGACGTCGAATTTGTTGTTTGAAACGCCAACAAGTCAAACCGAAAGCGCTGTGACGATCCATCTCAGGCTTCTGTCCGGATTGCTCGAGGCTGTTCCGTCCGTGTCGGGAGCAGATGTCGCGAACAGCTGCATCTACTTGTACACCCGATACGTTTTCGGAGCATTCCCGTTGTGCCACGAGGCTACACTTCGGGCCACCGTCAGTCGATTCTTCATCCCGCTTCTGGATGCAGGAGATCGAGATCACACTGAGAGCCGAGGACCCATCACGCTATGCTTTGCCGCCGACAGCGAGCGGGAGAGAATCGGCGCTCTCCGGAGGCTGACGCTTCTCACGGCACTTTGCGCTGCCGTAGCATACGTCGTGCCTGAGACTCTCATGGCGGACAAGCAAGTCGTGGCCCCCCTCTTCCTCCGAGCTTCGCGAGAAACATTCAAGATCTTCGAAGACTATGATCTCGAATACCCAGACTCAAGCTCTCTCGGCATCAGGCACTTCTTTTCATCGGCCATTCAGAGCGCCACTGGGATATACGGAGCGGCATTTCATATGCTTAACCAGGCAGGCCTTATTGCCATGAAAATGCATCTTTACGACGAGAGTTCGCTTGAAGGACTTGATCCAATTGAAGAGAAGCTTCTTCGAAATACATTCTGGCAGCTATACGTCTGCGACCAGACAGCCCTGATAATGAAGGGCCGCCCAGTGACGATCCACGAGTCGCTGTTCGAGACCGAGTTTACCATCAAGACACAATCTAGGTGCTCTGTTCCGTTATTGATTCACCCCGAGCGCTCCCAGGGCGCCAGATTGGAAGATTCCCTGGCAGAGGGATTCCACGTCATCTGTCGGCTATGGACCATGGCCGCTCATGTCATCCACAGCATGGAGTTGCTGTCGAAAAAAAGGACCCTGGACAAATTTCTCGACGCCCAAGATCGCTACGAGGCCGTTGCGCGACTTTCGCGTACGTACTTTGAGGTCATCACACTCACGAGCGATCCTTCCGACTCTGCTGGGCTGCCCGAGAAGTCATCACCAAGCCCTGGTCGGGAGGCAGATCAGCACTTGCTCGATATGCTACAACGCCAGCGGACCAGCTGCCTCATCAGTCTTCACACCATCAAGGTTCACGTGCTACATTCTGCGGTTCGGTGTGGAATGCCGGACGTGCTGGGCTTGAGTTCGGAACCGCTCAGTCTCGTCATGAAGCAGATTGAAGTGGCCCAAGAGTTTCTGTACGTTCTCGAAAGCGTCCCGTTTATACATCTCCAGACAGAGGGAGAGCATTGTGTAAGTGCAAACTTCCCCGTGCACATGCCTCGCCCGAGGTTGTTCCAATTGCTTACAGAGACTTCGTTACATCAGTCTGAGAAAATGAGAAAAGTTGGTAGCCTACTCCTCGAGATAGCCGAGGGAGCCACGGTAGATGTGGTCAAGACACGGGCGAGTCATTGTACCATGCGCCTGGTGAATTTGCTGGCTCGCCTGGACTCGAAAGCATCGGATATGTTGGAGCAACAACACATGAACTTTTGATGGGCAATGGAAGAAAAATAATTTTCTCAGAAGCTTTCCATCTCTAGGCCTAAATAGTTCACCTTGACCTTTTCGTTGCCGATGGCAAAGACCCCAATGATGGGGCCGACAAAGTCGTGTCCGGTCATGTCTAGAGTAGCGATGTGCGCGAACCTCTCTTTCTTCTGTACACCACCCACATCGAGGCAATACCAGAACACGAACTGTAGCTCGGTGTAGTCAACCCCGAAAGTGATTTTCATGCCTTCACGCAGGTTTTCCAGTCTCCGAGCCTCCTTCCGTTCGATGCACTTGGCCTTGTTGACCGTCTCTAGAACAACCTCCTTGGAGTCGACGTCGACAAAGACGCGAATAAAGCGGTGCTCATCCTTGTAGTAGCACAGTCCGGTCTTGAGCCTGGAACCACCGACAGCGGTCAAAGCTGTGACTTCTAATGTTGCGGACGCAGAGCCGTCGAGAAGCCTATGGCGTTTTCCCACGAACGTCACCGGCTCATCGTATACCGAGATATCCGCCTTGCTAGGTATCAAGGCGATGCGTCCGCCCTCGTAGTCATAATCCTCCTGGACAGGGTCCCGGATGTGGACGAGACTAATATCAGGACGTCCCGCCTTTCTTCTTTGAGGCCAATTCGTCGAGCACGGAACCAGGTCAGTAGCGAGTGGAACATCCAGTTGGACCGTATCGATAACCGTAAATTCGCCCACGGGCCAGGTAGCCGTCGTGAGGAACGACTCTCGCCCCATGATGAAGTGACCGGCGACCTTCCTTACACCCAGGCACAAAAAGTACCACTGCCCGGACGGGTTCTGGAATAGGTCTCCGTGGCCGGTATACTGGATATATCCATTGGGATCCGTCTTGCCCAGTACCGGGTTGGCTGGGTTGGACTCATACGGCCCCCAGATATTCCTTGAGCGGGCCATAATGGTGTGATGGTCGGCAAAGCAGCCGCCTTCGGCGACGAGAAGATAGTACCATCCATCCCTCTTATACATATGGGGCCCTTCTGTATATACCCTGGTGATGCCTTCCCAAAGAACCTTTAATTCGGAGAGCATCTTTCCCGTCTTCAGGTCGATCTGGAACTGGGAAATGTTTGAGTTGGGATAGGCCTCAGCGGCGCCAATCACATACACTTTACCATCATCGTCCCAGAATAAGCTTGTGTCAATAGCATTAAAATCGTAGAATATTGGTTCGCTCCATTCATCGGCCCAGATGTCGGTCGTGGACAGAATGAAGTTCTGGGTCATATTTTTGTTGGATGGCTGAGACGGCGTGTGTATTACATTGGTGCAGACGATGTAAAACGTGCCTTCGCGATAACGGATGGTGGGAGCGTAGAGACCACCTTGCGAACAAACAATATCTTCGCCCTCGCCGACGATCTTTGTATAGGACTGTTGGAGTTTGAGTTGCCCGGGCCGATTTAGTGCGTTGCCTTGATTTCATACATTTTCAGCATTCGGAGACCGGAGAGGAGCAAGTGGCCATACCGATTTGTTTCCACGTCTTCAAATCCTTCGACGCATACACTGGCAGCCCAGGGAAAATGTGAAAGCTAGAGTTGACAAGAAAGTAGGTGCTGTCTACATAGATAACAGAAGGGTCAGGGGCGAAGCCTGGAATGACGGGGTTGACTTGGAATCGCTGCATGGTGATGGAGGCGCGTATGCTTGACATAAAGTCCAGGTCAGGTTCGACGCAGTGGCATTTGTGTTCTCTTATACCAACACGTACCCTCCTGGGTTACGGTGAGATTCCTATAATCCCGAGGCGTCGGTCCTCCCATACTCCACTTCCCTTTTCGTCTTCGGCCAAATTCACAAGCATGACCGAAGCGATGTCGTGTGGTATGATTTTACTATTGTCCGGCGATTTACTCCCGCGGTTACGGATCACGACTTGTGGAGAATCGTGTGATTAGATGATGTAATTTGCGGTGTGCAAGATACAGGCATAGTCTCTTGACATTTCCATTTTCAATGAAAAAGGATCGGGCAATAACGCTGCTTCTGACGAAAGAAATTTCACCGAACGCAAAAAAGCCATTGAGATATCCCGACAGCATCGGGCGAGGCACCAAAAAAAGGGTGACCCCGGGGGGCGGAGCGGGGGTGCGACTAGACAGGGGGACTAACTTAGTTCCTTATGGAAATGGGGTAAATGGGGAAAGTCCGTGAGAGCTGAGATATTTCTTACCAAGTGTATTTGACCGAAGCGGCCAAACGAGATCGACCTCGAAGTCTGCCAGAAACTTACGAGGAGCCCCCCGATTGGATCCCGCACTCCGCGGGGCTGTTGGTCTCGAACGAGGTCTCCTGAGGAGTTAGTGCTCCTTTCCCCAGACCATGTGATTCTGGTCCCATGGGGCTGGAAGTAATCCGGAGTGCGTGACTCGAGGCTTTTGCGGGGGAGGCGCTGAATGTCACTGCACACCTGGGAATAGGAAGTCTTTGGAAATCAGACCAGAGTCTAAGCCGCCACTGCACGAGTATATATAGACGATCGCCTTTACTTCTCAGTTTCTCGAGCCCTCCCTCTGCTCTTCCAACCATCTAAAGCCTCGTCTTTCTCGACACTCACTTCAATTGCCCAACACCACAACCCTCAGCATCGGGTTCGCACCAATTGTGCCATGTCGACTAACGAGGATGGCGAGCTGCGGCTCATGCAACTCTGCACAAAGGAGTCTTGGTGGCGCGTTCCCCACCTCATGAAGCTGAATTTGATGCTTCTCATCCCGTTTTTCACGAGTTATATCGGCGGCTTCGATGGCAGCATGCTCAACGGAATCCAGACAGTCTCGCATTGGCAAGAGGGTGAGGCTCAACTGCTCATGCTCCGCCTGTATCAGATCACTGACACGAGCATCGCTCTTAGATTTCAATCACCCCTCGGGTTCTCTCCTCGGAGTCCTAGTGAACATGCAGACGATTGGTGGCGTTATTTCCCTGCCTCTTGCACCCTGGATGGCCGATAAATACGGCAGACGGCCCCCGATTCTGCTGGGTTCCAGTATCATCATCCTTGGCGCGGCCGTTCAAGGCGGAGCCCAGAACTTTGGCATGTTCCTTGCCGGCCGCTTCTTCATTGGCCTTGGTGGAGGATTCGTTGCGACCGCTGCTGCACCACTCCTTGCAGAGCTGGCGTATCCGACGCATAGGCCCGTCATCACCGCCATCTACAATACCCAATGGGTAAGTAAGCCGACTTTTCAGCTCTTCCTCCATATTCTTCTTCATTACATGCGTTACTAACACGTTTCACATAGTATACTGGAGCTATTGTTGCCGCCTGGGCAACGTATGGCACCTTTAGAATACCAAACAGCTGGAGTTGGCGAATCCCTTCTCTTTTACAAGCACTTGTCTCTATTTTCCAGGTAGCCTTGATTTATCTCGTCCCGGAAAGTCCAAGGTGGCTCGTCGCGAACGATCAAATAGATAAAGCTACCAGGATCCTTTGCAAGTACCACAGCGGCACTGAAGAACCAACCGAGCTCGTCAGACTTCAGATGGCCGAGATTAGCAGCGCCATCGAGTTCGAGCGCGAACAAAAGTCCACTTCGTACTTCCAATTCTTCCGGACAAGTAAGTTCTACATCTTCATCTTCAAGTTTCGAACACAACGCTAATATACCTCCACCTATACAGAGGGAAACCGTCACCGGTTCTTCGTCGTCGGCATCCTCGGTTTTATTATCCAGTGGTGTGGCAATCAGCTTATCTCAGGATATCTAGCTCTCGTTCTGCGAGGTATTGGCATCACCGACCCCGAGACCCAGAACCTCATCAATGGTGGCCTCCAGATCTACAACTTTTTTATCGCCGCGGGTTCTGCAACTCTCGTTAACCACCTTAGCCGGCGATTCCTATTCCTAACGTCCACTATCGGGATGCTGTGTGCATTTATTATTTGGACCGGCCTCGCGGCACGGAATCAACAGCTCGAGTTCGAGAAGGGTCTTGGCATTGGTATCGTCGCCATGATGTTCGTCTTCTATACCTTTTACAACTTCGCCATGAGCCCCCTCCCCATTGCATACATACTAGAGATATTGCCGTATTCGCTTCGTGCTAAGGGTTTAACCGTCTTTAATCTTGCACAGTACTGCAGTGGGTTATTTAACGGCTTTGTCAACCCGGTGGGGCTCGAGGACCTCCGTTGGAAGTACTATATTGTCTTTGTGTGCGCGCTGATGGTGTGGCTGGCCGTTATCTACTTCACCTTCCCAGAGACGCGTGGTCTGAGTCTGGAGGAGGTCAGCATGATTTTCGATGGCAGGCAGGCGCTGGAGAGGACCTACGACATCAAGGACGAGGGGCTTGTTCATGAAGAACACACAGAGAAGTCGGCTCCTGATGGGCAGACCAAGGAGCTCTGATACCGACCTGAAACTCAGTCTCGGCAAGGCTTCGATGCTTCTTCTCCCGGTCTCTGAGCAGTCTTTCAAAGGGGCGGGAGGGAGCGGATGGGCTTGACAATGAGATGTCCCGGTAGTTGAGGAAAGGTGGCTGTTGCGGGATGCCAATGTATTGCGATGCATTAGTAACTAGGCGAAGATGTGATCCCCTCGGCAGCCTTCAGTCTTCCATATTACACTCTGAACCATTCTGCTCTAATTTCTCATCTTCGTACGCCTCAATTTGAAAGATGTTTGGATCGATGTTTGCAGAGAGTTGAGAAAACCAGCAAGTCGCAATACGTCTACTCGATTCGTGGTATCTCAATGTTCTCATCGCATCTTGGGCGAGACGGACGCAGAAACTGCACTAGGGAAGCGGCGCTTTATCTCAACTGAGCACGCCGTTGCAATCTGGCTTGCAGTGATATAGTAGTAAACGAGACATTGAGTGCCGGGACAAGTTCAGGCACTGCGGTGAGCCATACATTGTTGCCAGATTCGACAGCATGGCCATCAGCGCTTCAATGCTACGCTACTCAGGTCGCCCAGGCGATTGAAACTCCTGTGATCGGCATGGTTGTGGACATGGGAAAAGCAGTTGGCGCCGCCAGCCCCGCGAGTGGCTTCCCCGACCGGGTATCAACAAGCGACAGCTCGCTCCGAAGACTGACTGACTCCGAAGACTGACTCCGAAGAGAGCCAGAGCCCCGCCGCTTATTTGCCCGGAAACGCACAGGCTTTTCGCCGAGGCATCAATATATATCCAGATATATCTGTCATTTGCCCGGCATCAACGCCACCTCCGCTCACTCGGTCAATTACTTCCCTTCCTCGCCTTCTTTCGGCCCACGTTGAGTCTGAACTAACGGCAAAATCGCCCCAGCTTGAGCCAACAGTGGACCATGCCAAGGATAGACAACGGGCTAATCAACTCGGTGCGTGAGGGAAAGGGGAGCCCTTGGAAATGCTCATCAAGCGACGAAACCACTCTACGTACAGCGGGGTTGAGCCATGACGGTTCTTCTCGGAAGGCTCATCCGCTAGATGTTGGCAACGTCTTCTATAAGACTGTGAAGCTCCAGCGCCTCCTTGCTGTTCTCAAGTGCTACCATCACCCAGCGTCGTAGCGCACTCATCATCTTCCGCCATCCGCTAGACGTCTTCCAAGTTCCAACAATGGCTCCCAACACCCCGTCTCACCCCCACCTCCGGCGCGATGCAGAAAATGGCACAAAGCTCATCGTCAACGGCGAGCCCTTCCTCATGCTCGCCGGCGAGCTGCACAACTCAAACCTCAGCTCAGCCAGCTACATGGCCGAGGTATGGCCACGCATGGTCCAGCACGGCGTCAACACCCTGCTCGGCGGCGTCTCTTGGGCGCACGTCGAGCCTTTCGAAGGAGAATTCGACTTTTCGGAACTAGATAAGGTTATTCTCGGCGCGCGAGAGCACGGAATGCATCTTGTGCTACTGTGGTTTGGAACTTGGAAGAATGCAGTCAGCACGTATGTCCCTCCCTGGGTGAAGACGAACTCGAAGCGTTTCCCACGTGTAAGAGCCGTCGATGCAGACGGCAACCGGAAGATCCTCGACATCATCTCGCCACTATCCACAGAGTGCGCCGATGCCGATGCAAAGGCTTTCGGCATGCTGCTGGCTCATCTCAAGGAGTTCGACGGCGACTATTCTACCGTGCTTATGGTTCAGGTGGAAAATGAGACGGGCATCCTCGGCGATTCTAGAGACAGGTCTCCTCTGGCTGAGGCGGCGTGGGAGGAGCCCGTACCGGAAGCTCTGCTTGCCCATCTGGCTGAGAACCCCCACCCGCAGTTCGCAAAGCGCTTCCCTACTATTCACAAGAGCGGAAAGCACCACTCTTGGGAGGAAGTCTTCGGGGTTGGAGCCCCCGCCGATGAGATGTTCATGGCGTTCCACATCTCCCGCTACGTCAACAAAGTGGCGGCGGCCGGCAAGGCGGCTTACCCGCTTCCGCTATACGCCAATGCCTGGCTCATCGTCGACGGACCGGAATGTCTGGATCCTTCGACTCCCGCCTCAGTAGCAACTTCAGACGAGGTGGCCGGAGGCGCAGTACCGGGACAATACCCCTCGGGCGGCCCCTGCACACACGTCCTCGATATCTGGCGCTTCGACACCCCCTCTTTGGACTTCATTTCTCCCGACATTTACTTCCAGGACTATGAGATGACGTGCAAGGACTACCTCTACAAAGACGACCCTCTCTTCATCCCAGAGCAGCGACGCGATCCCGAGGGCGCCCGCAGGATGTGGCTGTCGTACGGAACGTACGGCGCGATAGGAGTCAGCCCGTTTGCCATTGAGATTGACCCGACAGCCGTGGGGCGCGAGTTTGTGGTCCTGAACCGAGTCAAGGATATCGTCGCGAAGGCGTCCGCCACAGATCGCTTCGGCTTCTTCTTCGATGAGCTGGAGGATCCCCCTAGGAAGGAGAAGACGTGGTCCAAGGTCTTTGGAGACATGCAGGTTACCATCGAGCGAGCCTCTGTCTTTGGCAAGCCGGGCTCGGGCGGAGGCCTCGTCGTCAAGCTTGAAGAAAACAAGTTCCTGCTCGTCGGGTTTGGGTTCGACGCGAGGTTTAAGAGCTTGAAGAAGGGGGCCGGGTTCACCGGCATCCTGACGGCGAAGGAACTGGAAACCGGTGAGGATGGCAAGCTCCGCGTCGGGCGTATTTGGAATGGCGACCAGATTAAGGGCGGAGAGGCGATGGTGATGCACAATGAGGATCCCGACTATGGTGATTTTCCCATCCCGGCCTCCCTCCCTGCTCGCACTGGTATTGCAGAGGTTGAGGTGTATGTTTTGGAAGAGGATGCTTGATATATTTAGATAAGGAAGTAGCTGGAAAAGAATTAGAATATTTAACCTAATAATTTAGCCAGCTTTTATATATACTAGGTCCCATGGCAGCAAGCTGTCATAGTGGAAAGCAACAGGGCCGCTGGACTCGCAGTGCTGCTTGTAAGCAGCCAGCTGTCGCTCGAGCGAAGTCATCTCTATCAACCGCTTGTTGCGCTGGTTCTGCTGGGCGCGACGGTCCCTGGCCCGCTTCTTCTCGAGCGACCTGATACCTCGCTGGTGTGTACACCAAGGACTGACACAGTCGAGGGACGGGATTCCGCACTTGGACGCTTTCGCACTTAACTTAAGTACCCCTCATTCTTGATGGCTGGAGGATGGAAACTCTGTAGTCCGGGGCAGCGGGACACGGAGCTGTGGATTACTCCGAGAGCCCTACTGAGCTCGGTTCATGTGGCAAAGCAAAGGGAATGAGGAAAAATAAAAGCATCGAACAAAGGTAGGGTGAATACATTAGCTTCGAGCCGACAAATGCTTGCCATGGTAGTCGCAGAATAGTTCATTCCTTACATTACGAGCAGTCTCAATCAAGTCAAGTCAATCCACATGACCCTGCGCAAAAAAGAAGGAGAAAAAGAAGGAAGAGACGCCGTGGCTAATATTTGCCGTCTTCACTGTTGCAAATGTCTGGTGACGTAGTATTTTAGTTATACTATTAGTGCCCGAAGCGATTAAGAGACCCTCGTCGCTCCAGCGGTCAAGCACCATGGCGCACAACGGCAGGTTCAAGAAGGTCTCGGGGATCTGCGACCATGGCCGCCAAGATATGGAGAGGAAGGGTCAAGGCAACGCCTCTACCGCAAACATACATGTGCCGCCGGTTACGACTCTCCCTGGGTTGTGGTCGGTCGAGAGCAATCCCGGAAGGAGTGCCGTGTCCGCTTCCACGGTGACTCTGACAGGAAGAAGTGGACTATGCGCGAACTCCGTGACGAAGCCGACGAGTTTACATTTATTCATAATATAAATACTTGAGTACTAGTAGTTGCAGCGAAAGGACATTCTTGCTATATCTATCATACACACAATCAAGTCATCCAAGTGCCACCCCAGCTTACCAACATTTCCACCTTATTCTGACATGGCATTAGTCTGCACTAGCGTCCTGCTTCCCCGCATTTACCTACTCCAGTCCCCAGATTTCCAACCATGTGCCCCCTAAGTTAATTCTTTCCCCTTCGTCCTTGCATTGTCCCGAACCTCTTCACTTTTTATCGTCACAGAAATATTGCTCCCTCCCCCCGTTATGAACTCCGAAATCTCAGTACACAGGCCTCAACACGAGCCCAACGGCCCTCAGCGCGCTTCTAGGCATGACAATATCCGACGCTTCGTGTGCTCCACCTGTCGCCGATCCTTTTCGCGCTCGGAGCATCTCAAGCGACACGAAAGAGTCCGTAAGCCGCTTCCCCATTGATCTGAAATCCCCACCTTCTCTGACGTCTCATCGTCATGGTTGCCAGACACCAAAGAGCGCCCGTTTCGATGCCCCTACTGCGGAAGAGCCTTTGTTCGCAGTGACATCCTCTCGCGACACATGAAGTCCTTCCATCCCGACTCGGAAGGTCTCGAAAGCGCGGCATACGAGTCGGCCACAATAACAGCTGCCGACGCGGCACCCCGAAGCAAATCCCCAACAGTCGAAGCAACAAGCCGTATGCCTCCTCAACCAGCAGCACGGAGAGGAACCTCGGCCTCTTTGGACGACGGTATGCTTTGGCTTTCACTTGCGACCTTCATCCTCCTGACGTGCGATTATAGCCATCAGCCCGACTCCCAGCATCCCGGAGTTAAGCGGAAGCATCGGAAATACAGCGAACCTCATTGACGAAAGCGCTCCCATTAGCATTGCCCAGCCTCGAGTACGGAGATGGTCACCAGGGCCACCTTCTGCCGGTACTAATCACAGCCCATTCGGCGACACTGCTGTAGAAGCCAATGGACCTCGATCGCCTCCGAGATTTGCAGCCGATTCCAACGATAACCAGACTGACAGCTCTCCCGACTTGGACATGTCTTGGACCGAGGAACATCATGGTATTGGAGAGAACCGTTTTCCGTCTGACGTGGACGTGGCAAACTTTATGGTGCTTGACACTGCCCTTTTTGACCCCAACTTCCAGGCCGTCTACGACTCCATCGGTATTCCGCCTCCGGACCTTGCGAATCCCTCACTTGCCCCAACTGCGAACGACAAGGGCGTGCGCCGTTTGCTCGACGATTTGTTGTTTTCCTCGGCACCTCCAAGAGCAGATGCACATGCGTCTCAGGAACTTTTACAAGGCATTGATACTCTACCCGAGGGTGCCCGCAGCGAAGGGAGATCTGTCACCTCAAACAACCAGATAACCACGAGAACACTACCGGAAGAAAGCAGGCTCGCCGATGTTGATCCACAAATGTCATATGCAAAAAAATTACACTCCCTCTATCCGTCATTCATCAACGACGTCGACTCGCTTCCAACGAACAACGCATTCACTCGATACGTAGATTTGTACTTCCAGTACTACAGCCCGCATCTCCCATTCCTGCAGCGAACAGCCTTTGATATCTGGGCTGTGGACCCCGCATTGGCAGTCGCAGTAGCATCCACCGGAGCATTATATGCGGCCGACCACGAAACTGCATTCTACTTGCACTGCATCTCGAAGCGCCTATTGAAGCATTTTGAAGAAGAGACGGCTTATTCGGAATCCAAGACTCCGCTGGAGCTCATTCAAGCTCGGCTTTTGAACATGATATTCGCGGCATGGAGCGGAGACGCACGAGGCTTCAAGTACGCGAATGTTTTGCAAGGCTCAGTCGCCGAGGTAAATTCTTCAAGACATTGCTGTTGCACATTGTGATTATTGGCTAATCAATTGTCGCAAAAGGACGCCAAGTGGCTGCTGAGAAATGCTGAGAGGGACGCGATCAAGTTGAGAGACTCGTCACAAAAACATCATGCATATGAGGATATCAAAAGGTAGGTGCCAGCCATTTTTTACATGCATACAAGCTGACATTTCTAGGCTTTTCTTTTCCGTTTACCTGATATCTGCCGCGTTTAGTTCGTCTCTGGGATACAATCCTTTCCTATTCAACCACGACTGCTTGTCAGTTGAACTGCCATCTTCAGAAGATGCATGGGCCCAAGACCGGACCCACACCGACGATGTTTCATCAACAGCATCAAAGGGCTCCATGACACTGGGACAGGCCCTTTCCCTACTTTCCAAAGGGCAACAGTTTGACTTTAGTCCTTTCCAGTTACGGATCTTGATCACTGCTCTCTACGTCGAATGCTGGCAAGGGGCTAGCCATTCATACAGGAGTCCAGATGATGACCACGGCAGCTGGAAGAATAACATACATCGAATGCTCCGCACATGGGATACATGTTTTCATTCAAGACCTGACAAACTCCCAAGTCCGATACTGGATGGCCCCCAGCTCGACGTGTCTCCGCTCAAGCTCGACTCGCTGGCCTTGTATCACCACATCAGTGTCGAGCTTGTCTATCCTCTCCGCACCTTGAGCCACCAACTCGGCGAGCTTGATACAGCACCAGAAGCCACCGCTCGCGCCATGTGGAGTTTAAGAAACCGGTTCCCTCGATCGTCAGAGATGACTCATGTTATGAAATACTGCGTGGAGGCACTTCGGGTCCCTTTTGAGAAAGGGCCGCAGTACACTGCACGAATCGGCCCGCCCTACTGGAGCGCTGAGCACGTCCCGCTTGTTTCAATACTTTGTGCTCTTCTGTGTCTCTGGACAAGTCGCTTCAACGAACCCCAGGCACCTGCTGCGGATGAGTCGGAGGAGGCCATCGTAACGCAGCTCATCAATATGCTGCGTGATGCTGGTTACCGCCCGAAGCTAAGCGATCTTCCTTCCGTACTGGCCGAGGCATGGGGGACGGTGTTGGGTAGCCCCTGTTATGTTTGGAGAAGTACGAAATCCACTAGACAAACGCATGCTGTTTGTAGTGTTTACTAACTGTGCTGCAGCTGGTCCGGCTTATTCCAAAATATTCAAGTCATGCCCACAGGCCTTTGCCGACAATGGTACAGGACGCTGTATCAACAACGACAGCCTTTGATATGTCAGTATTCGGGGTAGTACAGATGAAGCAAATCGACATATTAAATGCTCGCCTGTCACAGTTACCCCAAAGACTGAGATAGAAATGCCAGGCTGCAGAGTATTGCAGTTTCCAGTATCCCATGACAAACCCCGGAGGGATGAGGCCAGCGATGGCATCAGTTCAAGCTATCTGCAGATTAAAACAGACAGATTCAGTCAAACAAATCAGATCGGCGAATCTTTCAGATCAGTCAGATTAGATCTAGTTATTCTTTGACTGCAAATATCTGAATGCCTTCACAACCCGGAATATATATTATTCCGGGGCCGGACTATATGACTCTGTAATTTTTGATTTTAATATAAGTCTTAATTAGGGGGGCTGAGAGCCTAGCAATAACCCCTGCCTATAGATTCTAGCTCGAATCCCTTAGCTAGGTAATAGCTACAGGCCCCTGCTAGGGGAATTTAGTAGGAATATAAAATCTCTAATTCTACTAACAGCTTCTAAAAAGCTGCTACTACTGCTACTGCTCTTAATACTCTAATAAAGCTATTTCTAGCTCTTAACTGCTTCCTATTATAATATCTAACTCTAAAGCTAATTAATAAGGCTTTATATCATGGCCCAGGTTGAGACTAGGCGGTTACAACTGGCAAAACTATAACTATACCCACTTTTTTACGTTATCCTATATCAGCACAATCAGGGCTCTACCTTCTATAATTACTAGTAATCCGGAATAGATTACTACTAATCCAAACTAGATTACTATTAATTACAACGCCTAGACCTCTAATCGACTCACCGATTAGATATATATAAATAGAACCTTAGGTCCCTTAGATAAGATCTCTAAGCTTCTTAGCTATTAATATACTTAGTTATATTAAATTTACTATTTTACTATTATTAAACTGTAATTTATATTACTTACTATAATGTTTTAATCTACTTAATTATATATTCTATATCTTAGACTTACTTTATACTCTTAGGTTAGATTTAACTATTATATTTTATTATTAATATTTTTATTTTTTTTATATTTTAAGCTTTTTAGCTTTATTAAGTAGGTTAAAGTAGCAATTACTATTAATTTTATAGGCTTTTTAAGTATTTTTAATCTTTTAAATATTATTTAGAAAAGCTAATATTTTATCTTTAAGTTATATTTTAACTAAAAGTATTTTAAGAGTTATTATAGCTAGATTATAACTTATCGGGATTTTTTTTTATAAAGCTAGAACTTAATAATAATATAAAGAGTATTATATAATTTTATAAAATTTATAGCTAATATAATAAGCTATAGTTTTTTATTATATAATTAATATTCTTATTTTTAAGATATCTTTATAAGAAGTATTTTATTTAAGAAAACTTTAATAAAAAAAATATTTCTAATAATTTTAAAACTTTAAGAAATTATAATAGTAAAATAACTAGCTAATTTAATAATAATAAAAGTCTAGATAACTCTAATTTATAATCTAGCTATTAATTATATTATAAATTTAAATCTTCTTTTTTTTATATTTAATAATCTATTTTTAAATATAATACTCTTTTAATTTAATTTTAAATTAACTTAAAATATCTTCTTAAAATATTATACTCTAATAAAAAACCTTAAAAAAGTTTACTAATTAATAAAAGCTACTATTAAAAGTAAGCTAGATAAAGTTATTATATTAATATATATTAGCTTTAATTACTAAATATCTTTAAATTAACTAGTAATAATTATTATTATCCCTTAATAAGAAAACCTAGTATTTAAATTTACTATATTTTTATTATATATATATTATAGTTACTAAAACTTAAGTTTTAAGTTTTAAGCTGCTTTTTTCTTTTCTACTAGAATTCTATTTAACTTTTTTAACTCTAACCTTAATAAATAAAGCTAAAATACCTTAAAATCCCCAATGCCTATAATAACCTAAGTTATTTAAATCCCCCTTTCTAGCTAGTATCTTATATAGCTAGTATCTATATTAACTTAATATAATATAATAGCTCCTGGAATTAAAAGTTATATTAAGCCCCGTAATATTCTAGAGGAAAACTTAACTTCTTAAATTAATATTATTAATATTTTTACTAAGTTATAAAATATAGCTATTTCTATTTAGATATATAGAATAAGATTCTACTAAGAATTTAATTTTCTTATCTATTAATTCTATTTTTATTATAAAGAAGCAAATAGTATTTAAAAATAGCTAATATAATTTATTATCTTCTATTTAAATATTATAGATAGTATAATAATAGCTTAAATAGATTTTCTTTCTAAAAAAGCTTAAGAGGAAATTTAGCTTTTATTTTTTTAATTTATTCTTTAATTTTAAGAGAATTTAAGATTATATTAAATATTATTTATATAATATAAATATAATAGATTATTAGTAGTAAGAGCTTTTTAAATAAAATTTATTATATTTAAAATTAGTTATTATAAAATAAGAAATAAGTATTAAAAGAGAAGTTAGCTTTTTAATAATAAAAGATATCTTTTTTATATCTTTTTACTTAAAATAAAATTATTATCTTAAGGTTATTAATTATAAATAGTAAAATTATTAATTATAAATAATAAAATTAAAGTTAAAGAAGTTAAATAAAAGCTTTAAGTAGAGATTAATAAGTAATAATCTTATTATTTAGCTACTATTTTTTTAATATTAAATATAGCTTTTATTATTTATTTCTATTATTTAAGATTATTATATAGCTTTAATTTATTTAATAATATTAAGTAAGACTATAAAAAAAAACTAAATAATAATTATTATTAGCTATTTTTTTAATTAAAATCTTAAGTATTAAATTTAGCTACTAGCTTTATATAGATATTAAGAGGACTATAATAATAAGAATATTATAAGAATATTATAAAAATAATTAAAAAGGTTATTTAAAATTGGGGAATTAAAAGCTAGATTAATATTAGTATATATAATAATATCTTTAATAATATCTATTTATTTAGTAGTATTATATTCTTATTTAAACTTGAGATTTAAGTTTAATAATATTAAATATTAATAAATAAGATACTTTAGCTATATTTTAAATTTTATAGCTAAGGCCTTTTTCTATAAAAATAATATTAATATCTTTAAGTTTAATAGTAATTATTTAAAGTAGCTAGATAATTAAAAATAAGCTCTTATATATTAATAATATAAGAGGCCAATTAAAAAGCTTTATAATATTTTTAAATTTATTAGAGTTTTTTTATAATAAATAGAGGTATTTAAGAAAGTAGATATTAAAAAAGAAATTAGCTAGAAGCTTAAGATTTTCTCTATTAATAAGCTATTAAAAGCTAAGCTTAAATTAAAGTAGAATAATACTACTAAATAGAATTTAATATACTTAATAATTAAAAAGGCCTAAAAGAAGTATATCTAAATTTAAATCTATTTAAATAGTCTAGAACTTAAAAAGCTAGTATCTAAAAAATTTCAATTGAGAATTATTTATATTTTAATAACTAGTAGATTTTTAAAGAGATTTAATAAGCTTTTAAGCTTATTTACTATATAATAATATAAGTAAAAGCTTAAAATAGTAGTTAGTATAGTAAAAAATAGCTATAATTACTTTAAATAAATATTAAATATATTTTTAAATATCTTAAATATCTTAAAAACTTCTATTATAATAAGTTAGCTAATTAAATTATAATATTAATTTAAAAATAAATTTAAGTATAGCTTAATTAATCTATTTAATATTAATATTATTAGTTTTATTAGTATAATAAAACTGCTTTTTTAGAGTATATTAAAATAGCTTATATAAATATTGAAATTATTAATATATAATTAAAAAAGAGAGCTTATATAAGAATATTAATTAATAATATCTAAATTAAGCTTAATTACTATTATACTCTTTTTATAAAATTCTCTTTTTTTACTATAGCTATTATTTTATATTCTAATTATAAATTGCTATTTTTTAAAAAGATATAATTTAACTAAAGTTAGTAACTTATTAATATTAAATAGAATTTTAAAGTTTATTTTAATTATTAATATTAGTATCTTAAAATATCTAAAGATTTTTTTAGCTTATTATTATTTTTAAAATTTTAATAATAGTAATAGAAGCTATAAAAAAAGCTAAATTAATTTAAGTAATAATTTAAAAGCTAGAAGCTTAAGCTATAAAACTCTAATAAAAAAAAAAAAACTCTTATATTACTATAAATTCTATATTAAATAGGCTAATAATTTTATAAGATAGTAAGTAAATAAAAAAGCTAAACTCTCTTAGCTACTATAGCTATTCTAGCTATAGCAGCTAACTATAAGTTAACTACCCTAGTAATAAATTAACCTACTAATAGATTACCCCTACTTATATAATTAATAGACCTACCTATTAACTTTAAATACAAATAAAATAATAACTAAGTATTCTAATTAGTTAATTTAAAGATTTTTTAAATAAAAAAAAAACTAAAGATTTTAAATATTTATAAATTAACCAATAAAATTCTAGTAAAAGCTACTTATTCTAAATATTCTAACTTAGAAGGTTCTATCTGGCTTCTTATTGCTCTAACATTTTAAATAGAAATAAAAAGCTTATTTAGGTCTCTTTTAACTGCTGCTTTTTTTCTCTTTTTCAATTAGCTTAATTGCTGCTTTAGAGCCCTATTTTCCTCCTCTAGCTTTAATACTTTTATCCCTAGAGTATCTAGACCCTTACCCACAGTTCGAAATAGCCATCTTGTAGTTGGGCTATTATAGCTAGGTTGACCTTATAACCGCACCAATAACTGTATATCCCTTAAATAACTAGGGGTTGTAAATAGGTTATTTTCCAACCTCTAATTCAGTCTTAGAGGCGAGGGATCAGCTGATTAGACTGTAATAGTCTGATTGGGGTCATCAATAACAAACCGACTACCCAATGCCTTATTTCAGTCCATTAGCCACAATCCTGACCCTTTCCATCCAGCCTTTACATTAGCTTCCGTCAGGGCGGTATTTCTAGCCTCAAAATAGCACTTTAGGAAGGTCTCTTTCCTTGTTGGGCTGGTATCAACAAGGGGATTGGCTAGAGTTAACGCAGCTCGATATACAGCCTTAATTAGCCCAAAGACTGATATATCAAGAGGCTGAAGAACATAGCTTGTATATGGCGGTAAATAGACCAATTAGATTCAATTGGCTATACAGAGACGCATGAAATCGGGCGTTACGTGTGATCCGTGGCCATCTAATATAAGAAGTCGCTTCTCATTAGGTCTTTCTATCTTTAATCCTAGAATAAAAATCTCTTTTAGCCATTCTAAGCTAATTATATCACTAGTCCAGCCCTTTTCAGATGATATAAAGTTCCAATTAGTCAGATAGTCCATATCCTCTGGAAACCACTGCTGTTATAGGTTTTTACCTTTAAAGATAACTAATAGATTAAGGTACTTTCCAGTTGCGGAAATAGCCTTAAGAATACTAGTCTAATAAAGGCTGCCCGGGTATTTCTTAATAGTTGATTGTAGCTCTAATTGGCCAAGTACAAGCCCGTTAGTTCCGATCCCTTAAAAGATCCCAGTTTCATCCCAATTCCAACAGTTACGCGGAGGGATATTGCAGATACCTAGTTGGTCCAATATATCAAAGAACCTGCTAATAGCATACAGATTGGCCCTATTTATCCTTTTTGAGTCAATTCCCTTGGCTCTGAGTGTTTTTATTTGTGGATTGCGGCTTAAAAACCCGGCTATCCAGCGTTTTCCGAGAGGTCGGTCATCGCCGGCTGCGCCCAAAATGGAAATAACCAACTTCCGGATCTAGGCATGAGTCATAGCCATACCCAGCTTGTCTTGAAGAATAAGCCAATTACAGAGCTCCGTTTCCTGATGTGTAGAAAGCCTTTGCTGCCATTGGTGAGCCTTGTGACGCGTTTCTCTGCCATTGATCCGACTGTATAGGGTTGTATAGGGAATATTGTGATGATTGGCTGCTTTGCGTATTGAGGTGCCTTCAGCAACTTCTTGGATAGCCAATTGAAGGTCATTTTGGGTGTAATTGGGCATGCTGAATAGCCCAAAGAGGTTGAATTGCCCAATAAGGTGTTGTGGAAGGAAGAAACGCGTGTGGTCGGAGACGCGTTGTGGTCAACGCGGCTTAAAGTGGGGTGATCCGTTAGTGGGTTGATCCGTTACTAGGGCACCTGACTTAAGAGAATCTTTAATATTATAAAGCTAATAATTATAAGTTAAAAGTATTACCTTTAAAACTTAATAATTAAGATAATATAGCTACTAAAATATTAAATTAGCAAGAGGGCAGTTGAGATCGGAAATATCAAAGTCTAATAATAATCAAGTTATCGAGGGCCTGGGAATAGCTTTATCGGAGTCCCGTTAGGGAAAGGCTTGACAGATATCTGCAATCAGATCAGTCAATCAGCCGTCGGGCGTCAAATATAGCAGTCAGATCAGATTTAGGGCCAGGATTGATCTGATTGAACTGATTCCATCGCTGGATGAGGGCCATTTTATCGCACTGTGCCCTGTACGATTTGCGTTGCTACAGTTGTCATGAGCATGTGCATAAACTTAGAGAAGCAGCAAGCAGGCTGTTGCCAGAGACCAGTCTATGACTACTCGGGGTGCCTCCTCGTACAACTGCCACAGCTGGGTAGTGCCTTGAACGGATGGTGCTTGGACCTGCTGACATCCCTAAGTCGAGAGGCCGATTGATGATTCGGTGGCAATCAAATCAAAAGTCCTCACCAGGGATCCATTCAAAGACACTGACGTTCTGATTTCCTATGTGTGATATCTGTAATGACGTTCTGACCAAAGCTATTGTCTATCTTTGTGTGGATAACCAACCTCGCCACCGGATTGGGCGGAAGTGATCTTTAACCCATGCATGACCTTGAAAACGTCCCCCACATGCGAACAGGGTCTCTTATTTTACCCCACATTAGGAATTGATTGGTAAGCCACTGTAGTTGGAATTGTCCCTGGAGCGCGGGGTAAAGATAAGCCAGACTGCGGCCTTTGCTAATAGGTATTAGAAGGAGAAAACATTGAAGTATGAAGCGGTAAGAGATTAAGTGAAACCTGATAACATTTATATTCTTTACAAGATGTATTGGATAAAGCATTTTTGTTGGTTTTTTTTTACTGCTGTTTTAACCTCTGGTCCCTACTGTGTGTCTTCGCTGCTAAGGTCTTATACTTCTGGATTGTGTAAAGTATTTTTTAGTTATCGTTTGATTTCAACCCCTCGGCTTAATTAGTTATTCAATGAACTGACTTTTGTATTTAATTTCAAGTCATTTAATGTCAAGTCATTTCACATAGAGTCATTTAATATAGGTCGAATACGTAAACATTTCGTCCCTTAGATTAGAAGAAGAGTAAATTTAGATTCTGCCTTTACCACGCTCAGCGCCTTTCAAGATCCCAAGCAGCATAATCTCAAAGAAGCACTCCTAATGATCGTTTTAAGGCTGTGAATCTCTTCCTTGACCCGCACATGCCGTTGCATCAATCAGGATGAGCCAAGCTAGGCGAGCTTTCAAACCAACTTTACACTAAGCCTCGAATTTCCCCAGTAGGTCCCAACGATTCCACATGTCCCGAGTTTTCTTTCCTAAGAAGTCTTTAAAGAGCCACACATTCATAATCAGTCCCTGGCTTACGTTTGTTTTGAGGAGGGGCTCAAAGGGGGGGCGGAGATGGATAAAGAAATAACTTACACATGGGCAAACCTGCGACAATAAGCGCAGCAGAGAGCCCACCAAGCGTATAGAAGACCTCTTCGGCTCCTTGGTTTGTAACCCAGTCATTGATGAATTTTGAAAACCCATAAAAGAGTAGGTTCTTGGCGCAGCATGCCCATATAAACGACTCGAGGGCTATGCCGGGATATGCGTCACTAAACTCTCACGTCAGTGTCCTGATTAAAGAAAGAACATGGAAGGAGAATTACGAAAGATAGGAGCTTCCTGCTGCATTGCTCACGCAGACTCCAATGGCAGCGAGGCCGTAAAACACGGCTCCAATCGTTGGCCTTGCCTCGGCTTTCACGGCCCATCCCATAAGAAAAAAGCCGAGAGGGGCCATGATGAGGGCAATGATCAACAAGGGGAGACGGAACTCGGGTTCGTATTTGCCGTTGTTGCGACGAGAAATCCAGATAGCAACCATATCATCTGCCCAAACCATGAAGGTACATCCGATGACGGCTCCGACCAAAGCTGTGTAATGGTCAGTATTGTTGTGGCTGTAGTAAGACCTATGACTTACGACCCGCGAACATGAACCCTACTTGAGACGCATCAAGCAGATAGGGTGGCGGAGAGTAAATCTGAGCGAGGGTATATGACACGGCAACCCAAAATGCCTGTCGCACGTTATTGACGTTAAATACTAGAGGGAGCCAGTAGAGTGATACGCACAGTTATCCCAGCCTGCGTGGCAAGTAGAAACCAGGTGACAGGATTCAGGAGAACAAGGAAAAGTCGACAGAGCATGTGTAAGGCCCGACTTGGTTTCGTGTACGTCCCCGTAAAGACAGCGAGACTGGATGAATAGGACTTCTTGACATGTACTGGACCTGCCAATGAAGATTCTTGAACTCTCTCTTCGTGACCAACCTCGAACTTTTCATCTTGGATTCGGGGACTGTCAGGGTGGGCAGAGGTAGCATCTCGAGTGTGACGCTTGTATGTTGTTTCGGGGGCGAAGAAGAACATGAGAACAAGGACAATGACCGAGAAGATGAGATAGATGTAGAGGTTCCAGTGCCAGCCCAATCTGAAGGTTATCTGGCCAGCAATGAGAGGACTCAGATTTGACAGTCCGGCAAGAACGACAGTGGTGGCTGCGATCCAGGTGCCCCGCTCGTGAACGAAGAAGCTAAGATAAAGTATTAAACAACTGCGTGGTCTTGTAAAGGTAAAATATTCAGACAACTCGAAAGTACTTACAGATCGACGATGACTGAAAAGATGACTGATTCAAAGGCAGAGGTGGAGAGACCTTGAATCAATCGACCAGCTCTGAGAACGGCAAAGCTATTTCTCGAAAAACTGGTAATCGCTATGACGACGCCGACAACGTTGATGGCCACGGCAAAGAGGAATTGTGGCCGCTTTCCCCAAATGCGGGAAAGAATGGAAACAGGAACGCTGAGATTGTGTGAGCTGTACTGGATGCGGCAGAAGAGTAGCAAGAGAAACTGGGAACATACCACCAGCATCCTGCCACGAGCAATGCCTCTCCTGTCAATAGCGAGATATCGGCGGTGGACACTCCGATATCCTGAGCGATGACAACTGTGCCCGCAACCAAAAGGGGCCCGTTGACAACGGCACAAATAATTCCACAAATCAGAATTGTGCCCATGGTCATGATCTTCTTCGACTGGGGCCAGTTCTGTTATATGTTAGGGCTGACCGATACAGCATCGACCTAGGGAGGCTCACCAGAGGATCGTTCGGGTCGTCAGAGGGCTGAGGGCTCAGGATGATATGCGAGTACTATCACAGTTAGCTGTCGGGATCGGTATTCACGTGGTTTGGGTGGGTAGTCTCACTCTGCCCTTGGCATGTTTGAGTTGAGACAAGTCGAGTTCGCTTCCGGAGGAATGCTCAGCGCGATCGTCCAGGATAACTGAACCGGGGACGTATCCGCCATGTTTGGGTTCAATGATTCCTTTGGCCATCTTGAAAGAGATCTTTCACGTGGTCTCACGTGGGTGCGGCACAAGTTTTACACAGCAATACACGGAGCAAAGCAATGGGGATCAACAGAGAATAGAGTGTGACAGGAGGAAACGTTGAGTCTGGGGATCATGATGCCCTAAATACACAACCCAGCCCCTATGGTTGCGATTAGTCTGGTTGGTTAGTTGCTCATGCGAGCTGGTCCCAAAACAACCGCAAGCGGGGTTCCTCATTACCCCGGATACTTAACCCGCATTGGCTTGATACGGTTTAGTCTTAACCCCGCCCTAACTCCTAACTACTGTTGGATCCGGTACGGGTAAGTCAAGTAGGGCAATAATGATCAAGATGATGATATTGATGTCTGTTCTTGTAGGATCTGACCTGCTTCCAGGGCCCTGTTTCCGGTGAGGGGTTTTTAGTCAATCTCACACCCCCCTCATGACTAAGACAAGATATTGATGTATCAGGGATTCGGTCTTATCCGGGCCCCTAGTCCGGCACCCGAGGGTCAGTCCAACAACTACTTAGTTTCTTCACCCGCTTGTTGAATATTATTTGTCCATGTGACAGATGCATGTTGCAATACATTGAAGAAGATAGGTCCATGGATCCTTTACATGCGGGGTCCCCAGTCTAGATGCGAACATGCGGCTGATGGCTGTTAGTCTTATGCGCTTCATCATGTGCTGGCCGGAAAGTTTGCAATCACCGCTCGGCACACTTAGGCTTACCATTGAGTTTTCTTCTTGCTTTCCATCATGTATTGACAATAAATCCCATGCATTTGTCGATGTTGACGGGCATCGCGACCTGCAAGTCAGAGTCTGGAACGACAAACAGGTTCTGGCTTTGACATTGTCGAACATAGACCTTGCATTTCCAACCGACAGTTCAGCCAGCAATCGAGAACCCCGGGCTGCCTGTTACAAAGCAGTCTTAGCGTAGCACTTTCTCATCGGCAGAGCGTCACTGAATCTTGGAAACAAGACTTCAAGCCCTCGGCGAAAATATGAAGTTTAAGCTCTTCAGTGATCTCAATTCAATACAGATTAATACGTTTGACATTCGTATAAATACATTCTCGGGTCATGGAAAAGTTTCCAGAAGTGAAAGACGATTTTAAGATTTTAAAGGCGCGAACGCGTTAGAATTGCTTCTGCTCGTGGTCTCTGGCAGCGGAAGTAGATATCAAGGTCCTTTCAAGTTCCCGGCACCCCTTCATACCGCCATAAAGTTGGCCCATTGATTAAACAAGCCAAAGCCATCGCCTTCCTCCACGATACGACGTGGATGTTGCCTGATTTCGCCATCGACAAAACATGGTTCCTTTGTCGTTATTGGCACTTCTATCGGCGACGCCTTGTCAGTGGGTGGTGTTGTTGGGTCCACGAATCGACTCTTGTCGTAGCGCCTTGTTTGCGGGTTTGGACTCGTTGGAGCTGTGAGAACTGTGTCTTTGAGCAAGGATAAACTTTGCTGGACCATATTGACCGCAGCCAAACTCTGTCGCAATGTTGCCTGGGTTTGGCGCAGGGTTTCCCCAAAGAATAAGCGGCTCCAGGAGCTTCCAATTCTTCCTGCTGCTTGGGATTCTAAAGGGCTTTTCTTCTGTGCTTTATCGAGGACATGAGCTGAAAATTCACTCATGGAAACATTGGCACGTGTGCATTCTAAGGCCAGTGCGAGTAGGGAGCGCTGTAGATGCGAACCAAGGGAAGAATCCTTTGAGCTGTGTTGAACCTCGTCCGATTGCCCGGGTGCAGTATTGGGTAGAAGTGGACTTTTCGTAGGCTGGTAATGAGGCCACAGGCTCATGTCGATCTCAGAACCCGCTTGTTTGTAGATCCTTTCGTCGAGAGAGAGTGATGTCTGGCTGGGGCGTGGAACATCTGACTTCGATCCAACATCGTAGCCGGCTGCTTCATGGTTGATAGGATGGGCTAACAGGTGACCTAGTTCCAAGTTTTGTCCAAGATCAGACGGTTGATGAACTGTTGGGAAGATGTTAGTTATCTATATCCAAGACGAGTCACCGTCATACCTCCTTCTCACTCTTTTTCTGGCATGATAGAGTGGTGCAATGAGACACCTAGAGAGCAGAAATGGGGTTCAGGGTGCGGCCATTACTCACAAGTCGACGGCAAAACATGTTCGTGAGAAATGCCTTTCTCGAAATCTTCGCTAAAGTCCATATATACGCTCGATGAATACATGTCTTTCCTGTTCAAAGGTTCTGTTGATGCGTCTTGAGCCAGGTCTTGATGCGTTTCTAAGAAGGCGTTCACTTTATTTGCCGTGTCGGCGTTTCCGAATTTGGCTTGCGATGGATCTGTCGGAGTGGAATTGACATTTGTTTCGGTTGAAGTAGTGTTGGTTGGTAACGGCGGTCTTCTGTGAGGGGGTTACAAACCGGGCACGTTAGCAAGTCTCTACAAGAGGAGTTGATATGGGTGCAAAATTGGACAAGCCATCATGTTCGCTCGTCTCAACAAGTTATTGATAGCTCAAACTAAACCCACCTCCTGTGATAACGCCGAGTGACAATGCACTTTATGTCCCTCTGCTTGCAATTGACGCAGGGAACTTCCTTGTCAATGTCACATTTGACTTTGCAAGCCCTGCAGTGGTCGCAAGCTGTTGCCGCCCTTGGTCGACGACGTTTGATCGTTTTGGGTGCTTCGGCGATGGTTGGTGTCGCTGCTCGATCCTCACGGCTTTTAGATGGTGATGGGATATCTGATGACGCTGCCGGTGTGAGAGGTTTTGCAGCTGGCCGTCTTACTTTCGTCGGATTCTCCATCTCGGAGAGGTTGACTAACTGGGCGTCTGTATCAGTGCAAGTATCTTTTTGGCGGTCCTTTTTCTCCGTTCCGGATTGTTGAGGCCGAGATATCGTATGTACCCTTCGTTTATCGCGGGTGCGGTCCCTCATCACGCTGAAGAAGTTGCCGTATTTTTGAATTATGCTAGTGACTTTGGAGCACCTCCCTCCCCACGAAATGGACACTTCCCCACGCAATGGATACTTCCCCACGAAATAGACATGTCCTCGCGGGATGGATGGAAAACTCTGCGCTTGCGGAAACCCCGGAAGGTGGCTGCGTCTCTCTCAGTAAGGACCCCATAAGTCGGACCCTTTTTCCATGCGGGGGAGGGGCAAACAAACTGAGCTAAATCGTGACTTCGAGGCCTAACATAGTCGGGCTACCCTCTTTGGTGGGAGACCCCACTTGCATGGTAGCAATGTGGAGGCACGATGTTGGGACCGTGAACTTCAATGGGGCAGGTTTCATTAAATATACAAGTAGCAAGATGCTATGGGCAAGACATGTTGAAAACCTCTTTTGAAATACTCGGGGTTGAATCAGTTACACAGGCCTACGTCGCAAATATTGATAATGGGGAAAATTTCGAGTGTAAGTGCCACAGGAGATGGCTCTTCCGAGGGTTTCAGTCATGATTTTGCTCACAACTTGTAAATAGATTCTCATCGTTGGCGCTGGCCCATCAGGCTTGACCTTGGCTTTGCTGTTGGCGAAGCAAGGAATCAAGACTACCGTGGTAGACATGGCACCACACCTCAATTCTGCGCCACGAGCCACGCATTATTCCTGGCCCGCTGTTTATGAGCTGGGTAGAGCCGGTGTTCTAGAAGAGGTTATTCGCGAGGGTTTCGTCAATGACAGGCCCGTGTCTTGGAGAACGCTAGATGGGACCCTCTTGGCTCAGGTGGATATTGAATCCATCCCTAGGGACAAGCGGATGGTGTGCCTGCCGCTCAACCACCTTACGTCGATACTTGAGGCGCACCTCTCTAAAGAGCCCAGTGCCACTGTCCTGTATAGCCATAAAGTCTTGGGAGTCGGACAAGATACTTCCCAGGCCTGGGTTGAAGTGGAGACACCCACTGGGATTCAAGTGTTGAAGGCTGATTACGTGGTGGGATGCGATGGAGCCAACAGCCAGATTCGTCGATCTTTGTTTGGAGATACCGATTTCCCTGGCAGAACATGGGACGAGCAACTTGTTGCCACAAATGTGAAGACCTCCTGGATTTTTGGTGGCTTTCGCTAACCTTTCGAAGGCATACTACGACATGACGAAATCGGGATGGAAGGATGACTCTGCCTTCATCGTCGACCCTGAGCACTGGGGAATGATAGCCAAGATCCGACCCGACGGGTTGCTACGAATTTCCTATGGTGAAGTCCCTGGCTTGAGTAATGAGGAGTATATTGCCAGGCAACCACAAAAGTTCAAAGCCATTCTCCCGGGGAATCCCGATCCAGACAGCTTCCGTGTCGTCAGCATCAGCCCTTACAAAATTCACCAGCGATTGGCAAGAAGTTTACGAGTGGGGAAGATCCTACTGGCGGCTGATGCAGCACACTTGTGCAACCCTTTGTGAGTCTCTTGCATTGATGCTGCCATTCAACATTTCTAATTGACGGATAGCGGAGGCCTGGGCTTGACCGGAGGTCTCGTTGACGTTGGGAATCTGTACGATTGCTTCGTAGGTATTCATCAAGAGCTCGCAGACGACACCATCCTCGACCGTTACAGCGAAGTTAGACTACAAAAGTATCTGGACATTATCGATCCCGTCTCCAGCGAGAATCTCCGACGGTTGACGCAGGACGCCGAGGCTGCTGGCAAGGACCCTCTGTTCCAGAAACTTCGAGATGCCAAGTCTGATCCGTCCCTCAGTGCGAAGTTGAACGAGGTTGGTAACCATGTAACAGATCCGGGATCGAACAGAACTTGCTAACCTTTCTTCTAGGGTCTTTGGAGTATTATGCACGACTTCCGCAAAGAGTACAAGACTCCAGCTACTGTGGGACGCACTGGTTGACGGGGACTACGGCTCAGGCCCGCAACAGCGTCTTGGTTTGGGCCTTGATAGCATAGCGAGAGAGTAGAGAAGACACAATGTATTTTCCCGTAAACTTGACTCCCTCAGGTAGGGATGCCTCATCGTTGACTTCCTTGTGAGCTGCAAAGATAACCAGGAGGCACCGTCCTGACACCACACAAACCAACGAGCTCTGGATTACAAGATTGCGTCTTTGTGAACCGCTTGATCCTACTGGCCCTCCACATTACTGACCTTTGCGAGACCGAACGACGCGATATTTCGTGAAAATACTGGCGCCTGTTATTCTTCGATATCTTGGAGCTCCATTTCGATTTTAGCGGATGGAGTATGTTCAATAGCCCACAACTTAAATGATGGTATTATCGTGGCGAGAGCATGTTGATAATGAAGCAAGTGCATTATGATTACACGAAAACCGCCGATGGAACGCAGTGTTGGGTCTATTTAACATTTATCTTGGTTAATAACCGTTTAATATCTCCCTGTGCTCACCCACTCCTCTAGCATCCAAGCCATCTCATGTCTTGTAAGTAGATGCCCGCGAAAGGACCAGGCCCTTCATGACTCTAGCGTCGGAGGCTAATCAACACTTTCACCTGCTGCCTGGCACTCCCTCCTGATCAACTCAGCATGGGCATCGCTTCGTGGTGTGATGGCAATTCGAAAGGGCGACTCTGAATGTGCCAGTGGATCGATGCGTGCATCATCAATCGGTGCGCCAGGGATTTCGGCAAAGTCGTAGCAGTATAAAAGGCGCGAGAATGCAATAAACATGTTTCGCATGCCAACCTGCCATCCGACACATACTCGGCGACCTAAAGACCCAACACGTTAGCTTTGCGCCTACACACGAAAAAGGGCTGCGTACCCATTCCGAAACCAAACTGGCCTTTGAGCACATCGTAAACGTTCTCGTCCATGAAGCGCTCTGGGACAAATCTTTCGTTGTCCTTGAACTCATTTTCGCTGTGTGATATGCCCCAAGCATTCCACGTAAATATGGTCCCCTTTTCGAATTTATAAGGGCCCCACGAATCATCCTCGACGAGCATCCGCGGCATACCCGTCGGAATCATGTTTGGGCGCCATCTGAGTCCTTCTTTGATGACTGCCATGATATAAGGCAGAGATTCATAGTCCTTTTCAAGCTGATTAGCCGTGGAAGGGTAGCAAACGTTTCTCAAGGCACTTACGTCAAAACTAGGTAGCCTTTCGGCCGCGGAACCGCAGACACTATCCAGCTCAGCCTGGGCCTTCTTTACCCATTCAGGGAATTTCGCTGCCGCCGCGATCACGTTGTTTATCTGGTTTCTTGTGGTGTCGGAACCCGCTTCGATCAACGTGCCCGCTGGTTTGAGAGGCGAGGTCAGTATTCATTCAGGGCTCGTGTCTGAAGGGCTTCACGGAGCACTCACCGCAGAAATACTTTTGTGGTTCGTCAAACCCGTAGTCTTTTGCCAGATACAGCAGCTCACGGCTGAAACACTTGGGGTCTTCGCCTGCTCCAATGCGCTTCTCGAGGTCGTCGAAGAATCTTCGATAGGTTCTGCGTCATTGTGTCAGCAGCACGCAGAGACTCGTTTATCAGATGATCAGTGTAACAAACCCTACGGTATCGTTGAAGATCCTTTCAGCCTCCGGGCGGTACCACTGCAGGAACCGAGGAAGGGCTTTAGCGATTACAGGGAAACCGTCGATGAAGCTGGCGGAAGGGGAGTGCTGGAGGGACATGAACTCGTCGATGCTGTGGAACAGGGCTTTAACCATATCTTCGCTCATGCTTGTCCTGCGCCCAAAGACACTACACTGTGTTAGCATCTTTTCATGAGAAGAGAGAGAGGATATCGCGGCCCCAATATCGAACGTACACAGACATGATGACTAGAAAGAATTAGCGATCACAATGCGTAAATTGACACATCGTTGATGCTTACCAGAGTTGGAAAATCGTGCCCCGTGAATATAGAAATCAGTTGGTTTCTGAAGATAGTCCCAAAGTAGTTTGCGTGACTCAATGTCTTGATACGGCTTGTATGTGTCGGCCTGGAGTTTGCTCGTCAGAACAAACAGCCGCTATGCGTGGCGCATATCTCTCACATGCTTGGCTGTCAAGAGCTGATGCATAATTCTGCGCAACTTGCGCCATCGCTCACCATGCTCCATGATGATAACTCGATTCCCCCCAGAGAGGATATCTTGGGTGACAGGGAAGTACGGTCGACTGATGTACAGCCTGCCGCGCTGGTCGAGCAGCTCCTTGGTAGCTGCGAAACTATTCAAGACAACCCATCGTTGCTGACCCATGAATATGGAGAACCTGGCGTGCGTATCAGCAGATGTCGATATTGGCCGATTCGATGAGTGCCCTCACATGTCGCCATAATCTTTCCCCCATTCGGCAAATTTATGACCCATATTGGTCTTTGGGAGTTGTGGTGCATTTCCGAATAGCCAATGCCCCTTTGGCCCGGGCGGGTAGTGATAGGATGTTGTTTTCGATCTTATGCGACGAAGTGCATAGAGAACCCCGATAAGAAGTGGGTAAATGATCAAAGAAAAAGGCACATTGCTCAGGAGACCCATGGTAGAGACGGAGCCGGGGTCCGAGTTTACAAACTTGGAAGCCGTGCAGAACGTGGTCGTAGGAACAATTTGAAAGAACTTATGGCTGGTGGTATGTACAGTCGAAATAAAAACGAAGAAAGCAAAGTGAACAAAGGACCTGCTCACGCTGGTTTCAACACAAGGGCGTAACATAATCCGTGCAGAATGGCTCACATGCGGGGTGTGGGGGAGGGGGCTTTGCGGGGGCAGAGGGTGAGCCTCTCCTCTTTGCCATTAGGTTTATTGGCTAGCCCCTATTTGATACCTGGGTCGAGCGAAAGGTCAAGGATTTCTGTGCTCGGGTCTCACGGTATTGCATGAACAAGCAGCTGGTCAAGATGATTCTGTATTGGAGGACCAACGGGACGGCGGTAGGGATTGGGCCACGTGTAGGTTTTCGAACTAAAGATTCTTATAAGCTGTGGCATCGCATTTTGCGCGCAGATCAAATCAACGGTGCGAGGCAGATGGATTATTCTAGAGGCCATGATTTAAAGAAACCCCCCAGGCTAATGTCACTTTCTTGTTGGTGGTCACACAAGTTAGAGTCGCCTGAGCATTTCGCTCACGGCACATGATATTCTGATTTTAAGCAGCATGACTACTGCCGAACTATGGCGTTCAATTAAGAAGTACAGGCCGTTAGTATTCGTGCTCATCAACCAAAGGGCCTTGCGCCCAATACACGTTTCTGCCCTTCGTCAATTGAAGCGGACAATTCTTTGCCCATCCATGACGGCCGACTTGTCTCCAGCGCATCCTCAATCTCGATGATTTCGTTTCCCGCAACGAAGAAGCATTTGCCATGCACCTCTGGTCGGAGGATCGGAAACAGCAAGGCGTGGCCAACACCTTCGGGACTGTTGCAGGGCAAGGATTCCCAAACCTTCTTGAGCAAGTCCGGGGCCATTGGAGTCACTGTTGGTCAGCCAGGTTTCATCTTCCATGCTCTGCAGTGAAACGGCATTTCTTGCCCTGTACTTACTGGTCATCCATGGCGCCACGACGTTGATCGTAATGCCCTGCTTGGGTAGGTCGTGCCTCAGAGATCGCATCATACCGACCAATCCTGCTTTGGCTGCTGAATACAGGTGCAGAGGAGGAGAGTCCAGAAACGCCGCCGCCGAAGACGTGATGATGATTTGGCACTGACTGTTCTGGCGTTTGGCGAAGTAATAGGTGGCGCAGTTGACCGCGTAAATGTGTCCGATGATATTGATCTGCAATCCCTCGAGAGAGGGTGGCTTGAGCTTATCAGTGACGGGGTCAACGTTGTGCTCCAGAAGGCTTTCTCCCCAGTTTACTCCTGCATTGGAGATGACTGCGTCAATGACTCCAAACGTCTTGAAGCCATGATCAAAGACCTCGACCATGTCATTCCAGTCAGCGACGTTGGTTTTGCGAAACGCCAACCGCCCTTGTTGCCTGCCGTGACCTTGTAACTCCTCCACGAGGCCATTCAGCTCTTTCTCGTTCCAATCTGCTAGAATGAGGTTCGCTCCATTTTCTGCCATAGTCAGCCAAGAACCGTCACTGGACGTTGTCTGGAGATGGCCATACTGTACGCAGTCATGGCCGTGGCACGGCCGATTCCTGAAGAGCAGCCCGTCAAGAGGATCGTCTTCCCACGCAGCTGAGATAACTCCGCTGTGTTGAACGAGACGGCCGTCATTTTCACTGATCATGCCAACAGTATGGTCAAAGGAGCGAATTTTCTGCGGCTCGTTTCGCGATCCGTCGGATTGCCCTCTCAGCAACGGCCCTTCAAGTTAATTCCAAGGGCAGCCTTTTTGTTTCTTTCATCCCCGTCTGGTAGCAAGACCCCACACACATCGTGGGATGGGGCTTCTCATCGCCATCACGGCCTAAGGAATTGATGTGGAGGTGGGGAACACGCATGACTTGGTGCCAGTCTTCCTGAGAGATGGCAGAGTGGACAATTTCCTTCTCATGAGATCATCACCAGTATTCCAGATTAATTCCCTTCAAGTTTACGATTATGTCATGGCAATACAGTACACTCTTTGTTGAGATGCATCTTTTCCACATACATGCCAGCAGGGGAAGAATCACGAGGCAATGCAGCAGCTCGTCATGGGATAATTACCCCGCCTGCCCAAAATTGCCCCGTCTCTTCTAACGACCACAGGATTGTCCCGCTTCGACTTTGTCACCCTGATCTGCACCATTCAATCATTGATCCAAGGCAGTTAAAACTGGGGCGGGATGATGATGATCCTGGCATGGTTCCCGCCGCAATGGCCTTGCAGGTACTGCTCTTCACTTCAACCTTCCCCACATAAGGAGAAGCTTGTCGTATTTATGCGTATTAATACTCCAATTCTCCTGAGGTGGCTCTTGAATCGTCTCGGACAGGATTTGTCATTCTTTGAACTGCCGTCGTCACCAACGCTATGCCCCTCGTAAAGCTTTCAAACGGCCAGTCGGATTACTACGAGGTTGACGATTACACGGACCCATGGAACCGCGATGAGAGCGATATTGTCATCTTCCAGCCAGGGATACTGAGGCATACAGACTTCACATTTCATCTTGTTCCTTTAATGTGCCGACATGTGCGATTCATACGTCGAGACCTCCGGGGACATGGACGGAGTTGGACGTCCGATGTCCCTGGCTACCATTACACCCTTGACACATTGGTGGACGAAATGGCAGAATTCATCGACAAGGTGGCGGGCCGTCCAGTGCATTGGATTGGAGAAAGCACGGCTGGGATGGTGAGCATTGCCTTGGCGGCCAAATATCCCAGCAAGTTGAAGTCTCTCATCGTCATGTCATCGCCGCTCGTGTTAAAGTAAGCCACTTTGTAGAAAGGGGGGATGAAAACTCAAGGTTTTGCTAACACAGAAACAGCGATGCGTTCAAGACGATGGTATCCCGGCCGTATTCGAGTCAAGCCGAAGCAATGCGCAAAATGGGTCTTGTTGAATGGCAGAGGTCGCGACCTGTGTCCAAATTGAGCGCCGATCCAAACGCAAGAAGCACCAACGAGATGGGTACATTTTCCGGCCCTGGTTATCTGAAATGGTACGATGAGATGTTGGCCAAGCACAACCTCGAGGGAGTGGCTTCGTACTGCCACTTTATTGCGAACGTGGATGTCACCAGCCATGTGGAGAACATCATTGTTCCGACTTTGATATTGGCCCCGCGGAATAGCATGGCCAGTCCCATAAGCGTGAATCAGGAGATGGCTGCAAAGATAAAGGGATCATGTCTGGTTATCATTGATAGCGTTGGACACATGTTGTATATAGATGAGCCCGAGAAGACGTGCGATGCGATTCTCAAGTGGGTCAGAGACTTACGAAAGTAATTGCACCGCCAATTGACCTGCCCTTACGCGACGCCGACCATGTACTTGGTGTAAAGAAGTAGGGTGAATATTTCACGCAAAGCCGTAGTATTACTGCCTCGCTGGCGAGGGTGGTATTCGGTCAAGACTTCCTGCTGTTACTCATGGCGGTACAGACCCTTTGGAAGAACGACTACACCCATCACCTATGAAGAACAGGGCAAAGGTGCACACAACTGCTGGATTTATTTGATAGACGCTTGGAATATCTGCAACTTGACAAGACTTGTTTTTGCTATCTGATCCACGTAGACAGTACGCGCGAACTCTCCTCACACCTTCATCCCCGCGTCTGGCATCGTGCCTCCATCGTTTAGCAAGCCCCCGAGAAAGTCTACTTTCAACTCATACAGCCCCTGCTCACGCACATGGTCACCCATGCTCACGACGTAGCCAATATCCTGTTCGCAGTCAAAGTACTTTCCCTTGAGAGCGGTTCCTCGCCCGGAAGCGAGGAACACGCAAGTCTGTCCACACAGCGCAGGCTCGCACTTGAACTGCGCACAGAAGCTCTCGTACGCCGCTGCAACTTTGGGGTAGGCTGCTGCAATGTCGCTGGGGAGGCTCTTCTGTATGCCCGTCTTGGTTGCTCCCGGGTGGAGAGAGTAGATCTCAATGTCGTCAAAGCCGTCCATGTCGAGCTCGAATTGGATACAGCCATTTGCGCGTACGAGCGCGGCCTTTGCGGCGGCATAGTTTGCGCTGAAGGGAAGGTTAACCGTGGCGGATCGCGAGGCGATGTTGATGATTCTTCCATGTCCACGAGCCCGGAACGCAGGTAGCAGCATATGCGTCCAAAGCATAGGCTGCAGCACACCTCCTTGGTTACTAGCTTTCTCACGGGTTGTGGTTTAGGCTGCTTACGGCTTTGAAGTTTAGGTCAACCATGGCCCAGAACTGGTCAAACGTCTCCATGTGGACTGGGCGGTCGATGGTTCTGTGACAGTGTTAGCCAGCGCGTGCCAGGGATTACACTCGGATCATATCTAGTACCCTCCGGCATTGTTGACGAGGACGTCGATTTCTCCAAGATCCTCTCGGATCTGTTCCCATGTCTTCCTCGACTGCTCAACATCCATCACGTTGCAAAAGTATGCCTTGGCCTGGGCCCCGAACGCTGTGCACTGCTCCATCGTGGTGTGCAGCGCCGAAACAGCCTGCTCCAAATCTATCAGGGCGAGTTTAGCACCAGCTTGGGCAAAGGCCAGGCTTTCTCCACGTCCAAGACCTCCACCGGCACCGGTTATGGCGACGACACGCCCATCGAGGGTTCCTCTCAAGGCGTCGGGACTAATGGCGGCGTAGGGCGTGGTGTGAAGAGTGGGCTTTCGTATCTCAGGCATGATGTTTGTTTGATTCAGGTGCGGCGTGATGGTAAATGGAGACTGGATGATGTTGAGCTGGATTATAAGCCCTAATGAAGAATCATTTCAATCAGTCTTGACACAAGCTTGCTATGGGTAGGCTGGAAATGAATGTATGCGGGGAGTTCGAGTCTGTGACGTATTGTGGGATCCCCTCCCCCGCATTGCATTCGTGTCCCGCATGTGAGAGTTGTTGGATCCGATACGGCTGAATTCGAGACTGGGTGATGGCGTTCAATACTGATGTTGATTGCCTTGATCTCGGATCGCCCGGCCCCCTCTTTCCTCGAGAGGGGTCGTCTAGTCGTCTAACTTAGGTTAGGATATCGGTGTATGAGAGGTTTATGCAAAACTGGCGTAGTCAATCCCGCCACATGAGGGGTCCGTCCAGCAAGAGCTGGCCGTGAGGTCGCTTCGGAGTTGTCCCGGAATCGAACCCTTAGGATAGATAGTCTTGCCCACCCACATTAAATGTCCTCTCTTCCATTTTATGAAACCTCATCCCGCCATCTTGGTTGTCAGAGTTACACGCTGTGGCCTGCAATTAGTCGCACAAGTTTTCATAATCCCCAACCAAAAGAACCATGTCTGACAACGAGATTATCCTTGATACTTCCATCTTTGCCAACCTCAAAGGCAAGACTGTCGTCTTTACTGGCGGCGCAAGCGGCATCGGACGGGAAGCCGTCACCATCTTCGCCAACGCCGGAGCCAACATCACTTTTGGCGACATCGACAACGTCGGTGGCGCCAAGCTGGCCACTGAACTGGGAGGGTATGCTTCTTGAATCAATTCATTTAATTTCCATCACAGTTGACATGAACTACAGACACGTCCGCTACAAAAAAACAGACGTAACCAGTTTCCAGTCACTTAAAGACCTCTTCGCAGCTGCGACTGAGGCTCATGGCCCACTGGACATTGTTTGTGCCAACGCGGGCATTCATGAGCATGAGGACTGGCTTTCGGAGGAATATCTTGAAAAAGACTGCGCTTGGCGTGCAACCCAAGTCAACTTCATTGGCGTGTTGAACAGTGAGTCTAAGCCATTCCATCAAGCCCTGCCAGGCTCTCCCAGCTCTGCACAGTTTTGTTCAGTCTTTGACAAAATCTCAGCCATCAAACTCGCTCTTTTATCTTTCAAGCGGTCCGGCAAGCCAGGTTCGATAGTCATGACCGCCTCTGCGGCAGGATACATGGATAGCTCGCCGGTTTGCTATTACGCAGGGACCAAGCATGCCGTCGTCGGTCTCCTCCGTTCCTTCGCTACTATTACGCCAGTCTACGACACTCGTATCAATTTAATCGCGCCGTGGATGACCAATACTCCGTTTGCTGGGGACGAAGTTCTGAAACGATGGGAAGGGTTACCCATGAACAAGCCGGAAACGTGTGCACAAGCCATTGTCTTTGCTGCCATCAATCCCGAATTGCACGGCTGTGGTATCTGGGTCGGAGGAGATAGACTCTTTGAGGTTGAAAAGGGATATCTTCGTACTAGACCGCAATGGCTCGGCCAGGAGATGTCGGATAACTTCCAGGAAGGCTGGGAACGCCTTTCAGCACCCTTTGGTAAAAATGGTGCATTGAGCACCCTGCATTAATCTACCAGGTAGAAACTTCATCAATACATGGCTAAATGAAAAACACGATCTGATCCGAGTGTCCAAATTAACCGAGTTGGGGGAGACTAAACAACACATGCCCTCAGTGCTATTTGCTGTCGTATTAAGCCCTACAAAAGAGGAGGATGAGATAATGCCGTTGCCATTGTCGGTTATGTAACCTACAGGAATTTGTCAGGTGCACAACTGATTCTCAGCCGATACAAGACTGGGTAAAGGTCCCACGTATGTTTTGCGGGGTCCTCAAATCGAACTGAAATTCATGTGGGGTATTTTGTCCCATGCACTCACCATCGTGAGACAAGCCATTAACGTACCTGCGGCAACTTCAGGGCGATTCAGTGGGGGCGGGGCTGTCTGATCCATCTTTTGATGATTCAGCGGGCGCCCAATGTATGATCTTGGGCCTGAAGTTATATGACTGCTTCAGCAAGTGGCAGACTCTTGAAGTCTCACAAAGTCCAGACGCCAGCCGAGCAACGTCATATCCAAACACGCCCATCATGTCTACGCTTCTCCCCATCAGCAACATTTTAGGCGAAGGTTCCCTCGCTATTCGTTCTCTCATGATCATCGGCGTACTGGCCATATTAACGCTGGTGTTTACCACCTTTGGCGATTCACGGAGGAAGAAGCTGCCGCCAGGTCCACCAGGTCTCCCTCTATTGGGCAACTTTCTGGACCTGGCGGATTCTGAAAAAGTCCGCACCAAGGTAGCCAGCTGGGCTCAGAAATATGGAGGCCTCGTCTATACTCGGATTGCGGAAGTCGACTACATATGGCTCTCTTCCCCAAACACGGTCAAGGACCTGATGGACAAGAAGTCGTCCATTTACTCGTCTCGTCCCAGGATGCCTTTCGCCATGGATGTTGCCAGTGGCGGGAAGCGCCAGCTTCTGATGCCATACAGCAATGAATGGCGGAATATTCGGAAATACAGCCACCAACTTCTGAATATGAATGCTTCCAAGGCATACCAGCCGGTACAAGACTACGAGTCCTTGCAGATGATGCACGACATGATGACCAACCCGGCCGAGTTCTACAGGCATAACCAGCGCTACTCGGCCAGTGTTATCATGACAATCGCATACGGTATTCGGGTGCCCACATTCGACAGCCCCATAGCAAAAGATATCTACGTCGTCCTTGATCACTTGACCGAGATGACAGCTCCTGGTAGCCACGCTGTGGATTCGATGCCATCCCTGCGATACTTACCCCAACAACTCCTGGGGAATTGGCGTACGAAAGGGCAAAAGTTTTACGAGCATGATTCGGGCGTTTACCTTTCGATGTGGAACAGTCTGAAGAAGAGCGTAGACGGGGGAAGTTGTGAGCCTTGCTTTTGCCGTGACTTTTACCTCAGTGATCCTGCCAAGCATGGCATCGATGATTTGTCTGCGGCATATATCTGCGGTGGTTTGGTACGTGGCCCTCATCCAATGCATTGCTACTGTCTCCTTGCACTGAACTGATAACCTGGCACTCTAGGTCGAGGCCGGATCCGAGACAACAGCTTCTTCCCTGAACAATTTTCTGCTCGCCTTATGTCAATACCCAAACGTTGTCTGGAAAGCCCAAGAGGAGCTCGACCGTGTCGTGGGAAACACACGAATGCCCAATTGGGACGACGAAGCAGACCTCCCCTATATCCGGGCCATCATCAAGGAACTCTTGAGGTGGAGGCCCGTAAACAAGTTTGGCATGTTCCACTCGGTGACAGAGGATGATTGGTACAAGGGACAATTTATCCCCAAAGACAGCGTCGTTGTTCTCAATTGGTGGTACGTGGTTCTTTGGCCTTGCAAAATGGAAAAGCTGTGTTTGCTAAACATCTACTTTAGGGCCATTCACTACGACCCCAAACGATATCCAGAGCCTGAGAAATTCAAGCCGGAGCGCTACCTCGACTTCAAGCTTTCGGCAGTAGATGCTATCAATGTCAAGGACCCGTTGGACCGGGATCACTTCTCGTACGGTGCAGGACGCCGTGTTTGTCCTGGCGTTCACGTGGCCGAGCGTTCCCTTTTTATCAACATCGCTAGGTTTTTATGGGGATTCAACATCTCCAAGAAACTTGACGCCCAGGGAAATCCTATTGAGCCGGACGATGGAATGGTGAGGGGTCTGCTAAGCGTCCCGAACCCCTTTGAGTGTGATATTCGGCCACGGACAACTCAGCATGCCACAATGATTGCACATGAGTTCCGAGCAGCAACGGAAAAACGGCAAGCTTGATTTAGGGTACCTTTTGCTGTATCCAATTATTCATCACGTCAAAATAGCCTGAAAGATATGAGGTACTTTAAAGCATCTGCGCGGAATTATTTATCCCCGTTAAGAATTTGGTGCTTATATTTACTATGAAGAAGAGGAAAAGGCTGTCTGCTCTATCCAGAGGTAAGTTGCTGCTACCACGATGTCAAAAAAACACAGTGTTTTTCTCCACAATTTTAGCATTTTAACACCCAATGCTTCCACGGTTGGACTCTGAAGACATCATTCAGCACGAGGATCTATCCTAGAAAACCAAGATCACAATTCTCTCCTCTTCATCAACTCTGTTCGTCGGTTCGATACTCTCGTCTCGGTAGCTTATTATTCAACCGATTTCAATCATGCTGCTCATGGTTCACCATTGTCGATGAACTTCAACAGATCTACCGGTACCCTTTGGAGGTAGGTAGATCATAGTATGATTTGAGCAAATGAAAGCACACAGGCTCTAGGATTCATTCTAGGACTGGAATAATTAGATTGCAATCGGCTTTTCACTCCCCTGAGCGGAGCGGTTGTGTTTGTCATGTCCCCTCATTCCCAAAATTTGATGAAACCCCGCCTTTAACACATGCATCACCCCCCTTGCCTAGCTCAGTAGACTACCCAAGGGCATGTGATGAGGGCTCGGATCTTTGCGGTAAGCTGGTCACCCATTCTGACCCCGCATTCGTTCTGAGTGCTTGTGCGAGTATGAGCCACATGACCATACCAAGTGGCAAAGATACTTAGCAAGACCCTACAGCTAATCTATAAACGGAGACTAAATACCCAGCCATCAGACGACCGGATCCATTCACCCATTACCTTTAAACAGAGGCGATTTTGTTTTTCCCCTCCTACCCATACCAGCTGACATGTCTGTCATTGCGCTTGTTGGAGCTGGTGGCAACTTGGGGAGATACGTCCTCTTTGGCCTGAAAAACTCACCTTACAATTTTGAGATACGTACGTTATCTCGCAAGTCGACACCACCAAAAGGCAGTGACTCCAAGCACCACCTCCAAGTTGATTTCAACAATGAAGAGCAACTGAAAGAGACCCTGAGGGGATGCGAATTCCTGATCAATTGCATGGGCACCTCTGGTGATTACCACAGTTCAAAGATGGCTCTCGTCCATGCAGCCGCCGCTGTAGGGGTTTTTGGGTATATCACCAGGTGAGAGAAGAAGAAGCGACTGTTGGGATATAAAAGGACGGCTACTTACAAATTTCAGTGACTTTGGGGTGGACTATAATACTCCTAGCGTCCACTTTGATCACCCTGTCTGGCTGGAAAAGAAACAACACGTCGAGTATGCGAAAAGCATAGGCCTACGCACCCTAGCAATCTGGTGAGTGTCAGCATATCCATGGATCTGCCTCACGCGGCTTGAAACGTCAGCAATAGAGGCTAACAGGTGGCAGCCCCGGATTGTTCCTGGAGGAACCGTTCGGTGCCTTCGGCCCCTGGCATGGGTTTGATCACAATTCGAAATCCTTCATCGTGGCAGGGACTGGAAAGCAGCACATTTCAGTGACTAGCAAGCTGGACATCGGAGCTGCCGTCGCACGCGTGTGCCACCTCGTGCTCAGTACCGAGGCCAAGTCGAATCACTCGCAGACTCAACCACTACTCAACAAGGATTACATCAGAATCAGTGGTCACGCTGTCACACCTTATCAAGTCGTTGACGTGGCGAATGACAACAGCAAGAGTGAGGATGGGAAAAGCGGCGACCAGGGGGAAAATTGGAAAGTGCAGGCACTCACCAGCGAAGAACAGTGCCAAAGCTTCCAGTCCTCGATGATGGTCATCGCCATGAACGAGGAAGCGGAATCAGTTCTGGATCAAGACGGTGGGTTTGACCCCGAAATGGCGAGTCAAATTGCTGGGCGAGTCTTCCGCGCTGTGGGCGACGGCACGTTGCATTTTGCTGAGAATGACAACGAACTTCTCAACCCGGGCCAGCAGTACTGGAAATGGACGCAACTGACCGACTTTGAGCAAGACACAAAGCCTAAAGCGTTGTGGTAAGCTGCAGTGAAACAAGCAGCTGGATCAATTAGTATTGTGAGACTTCAGAATTGTAATCTTCATTCACTCCAGGCTCAAGTCTGCCAAACCCCAAGTGATTTAATCCAGACGTATAATCAACGACGCAATATCAGTCACCAACGAGGCGGGTTCGGTTCAGGGGAAAGGGTTTCCTTGCTATCCTCCAGGTAGCCTCACCCCGCATCAGGAGCCATGAGGGGGTGGAATACTTGCTTAGCAAGTCTTGTCAACCAATTTTAACAACGGAGCCTACGAGAGGCAACTGTAGATGCCCTCCAAAAACTGTGGATTCAGGGAAAGCGATTCTTTGTACAGTAGTCATATCAAGCATAATGAAGTCATTTGGGTATGCCGGCGCGGCAGAATGAGTCAAGACTCTCATCGGGCCAGCCGTCATCTTCGACCGAGTGATTTTCAACGAAGCAACCATGCATCCGCAAACTTCAGTGGCCAACAGTTGACTCCACATGAGGAGTTCATTAAATGGGCATTCGAGTGCCATGGAGCCTCTCATGGCAAACCCCATGGTTACTCAAGCATACATTCCATGCGGGGGAGGGGGCGGAGGGTCCTAGTTGGGTTTAGGCGCTCATCTCCTTAGTTATCTCAGTACTTTAGGTCGCGATGGGATATGTACTGCGGACTAGCAGCGGGCTCGCGCGGTGGCCTCGGGTCCGGTTTCCTGCTCAATGTCGACAGGTGGAAATGGTGAACTGGTTGCTGTGACGGTCAAGGTTCACAATATAGTAAACCGTAATTTGATTGGTTTATATTGGCAGTTAGAACGGGGCGTAATATACTAAGCGTAGGATAGTAAATTATATCTAATAATATTAAGAAATATTCTTAAATAATAAAATTATATTAAAAGCTAGAGAGCTATCTAAATATAAAAAGTAGAAATAAATAAAGCTATATATACTATTCTAATTTGCTTAGTTAATTATAGTTAAATACACTCTTATTCGACCTGTTCGACTATTTAAGGTTAAGGTTTTACTTTTGATCGAACGTGGTCGAACGAGCTCCCGGTCGACCAGTTCGACCACATACCACTTCCACCGGGGTCTGTTTGTTCCATTCCGAGCCCCGCCGTTTCCCGTTCGTACCCAGTTGATCTCCCTGGCTCGTAACATATAGGTGCAGCTAGATAACTTAACCTGCAGTTAAGTCATTACTTTCCCTTTTACCTCAGCGGCTAGGGAACTGCTGCTATACAGGAAGGTCGTAGTGCTAGCTGCTACTTTAGCCCCTCTGGGGCCAACCCCTTATAATATCTTACTGATCGGCTCACTTATCATATACGTTACCTAAATATCTTTACTATTTTTACAATAAAAACGCAATCATATCAGAAATCTCCCTAGCGTAGCTGCCAATTCAGCTTCCACTCGCAATAAGGAGCAGCGTGGTGAACCCATAAGAGCTCACCGCAGTAATCCCGCTTCTGTTTAGCAGCGGAATAGCGCAGCAACCTCCTGCTCAAATAAGCCTAGCGACTTTAACCACTATCATAGAAATGGCCGATGTTGTTCGCTCTTGTTAAATTAAAACCTCAGCAGAAACCGGACTCTCCCCTTTTCCACGACCAGCTCCTGCTTTGGCTTCGTTTGGCAAAGTAGTTGAGAGGAGCCTCGAGGAGAAAAATGTTATAGCGCTGGGGACTATCGCCGGGGCTGCTCGGCTCTGGATTGTGACTATGGCTAAGTCGGAAGATGCGAGTTCAAGTACTGACTCCATATTCAGCAGCTGAGTCAGCCAGACTGTAACAGGCTGTGCTTATAGGTGGCCTCGGGAACCCTCGGCCTTTTATAGCCCGCTTTTTATCTTTAAGCTACTATAATAAGTATATTAATAGATAGAACTTTTCTACTTTTTTTTCTTTTTTTTCTTTTTTTCAAATTTAGTATATTTTATAAATTTAGCTAGTTATAATATATTATTTTAAGACTATTATATAAGTATATTATTTTTATAGTTTTTTTATAAAATTTTATAAAAGTTTATATATTTTATTATTTAAATATAGAAAATTTAAATATAATATTTATATAATTATTTTTAGTTTATTTATATTTTTATTATATTTTTATTTTTCTATTTAATTTTATTTTTATTTTAATAGTAAATATAATAAATATATTAAATATACTTATTATAATAGCTTAAAGATAAAAAATAAGCTATAAAAAACTGAGAATTTTTAAGACTATCTATAGATATAGCTTATTATAAAATAGTATTAAATAATAATAAATAGTAACTTTTACCTTTAATATATTTAATAAGATAAAATTATATAAATATTATATTAAGATTTTCTATACTTTAAAGATACTATATATAAATTTTGATTAGTTTTTATAAAAAAACTATAAAAATATACTAAATTTTATTTCTTAATATTTTATAGTAATTAATAAGAGAGTATAATTAAAAAGATAGTAAATTATATTAAATTTATAGTATCTATAAATTTAAAATTTTATAAATACTATAAAAATAACTAAATATAAGTTTTATATCTAAGAATATTTTATTATAAATAATAGCTTAAAGAAATAGTAAGAATAATATTTAGAACCTTTTAAAATCTTATTTTTTTTATAACTTTTAAAATAAGATTTTAATAAGAAGATTAAAATAATAAAAATAGAAATTTAACTTAAATTTATAAAACTTAGTAATTATATAGTTAAAAAAGTTATTAAAATTATAACTTAAATAGTATAAGAATTATTATAAATTTAAAACTAGCTTATTTAAGTTTATAATAAGTTAGAGTAAATCTAGCTATAGCTAAATATTATAAATAATACTTATATAATATAATTATCTTATTAAATATATATAAATACTATTAAAATAATATCTATTAATATTACTACTTAAGCTTTATTTATAATTTAATTAATAACTTTAAAATTAATATTTTATATAATAAATATATTTAAAATACTTAATAATTATATTAAAGATTATATACTAGTAGTATTTTATAAAATTATTAAATAAAAAATATAAATATTTAAATACTAATTTACTTAATAATATATTATAATAACTAAAAATAAATAAAATATCTATTATTTAAGAATTATTAATAAAATTAAAAAAGAATTTAAAAAAATTAAAATTATTATTAAAGCTAAAAAAGCTTTAAATATAAGAGTTTTTTAAAATTAATTATATTTAATTAAAGTTAATAATATTAATTATATTACTATTTTTAATTAAAATAATAAGATTTTTTTTAAAGTAATAAAAATTTTAAATTAAAAAAATAAAGTTTAAATTTTTAAATTAGTATTTTTATATAATAAGAATTAAATATATATAAAATATATTATTAAAAACTATTATTATAATAAATACTAAATATAAATACTTAAATATTTAGTTTTTTTTTTAGCTTTACTTAATATTATTAAATAAATTAAAGCTATATAATAATCTTAAATAGTAAAAATAAATAATAAGAGTTATATTTAATATTAAAAAAAATAATAACTAAATAATAAAATTATTACTTATTAATCTCTACTTAAAGCTTTTATTTAACCCCTCTAACTTTAATTCTATTATTTATAATTAACAATCTTACTATTTATAATTAATAACCTTAAAATAATAATCTTATTTTAAGTAATAAAATATAAAAGAAATTAATATCTTTTATTATTAAAAAACTAACTTCCCTTTTAATACTTATTCTATCTTAATAAATTTTATTTAAATAACTTATTATTATATTAACTGCTATTAATTATAAAACTCTTATTATATATATTCCTATATATTAAAATTTTAAATTTAAATTTTAATATAATATAAAATTCTATTAAAATCTTTAAGATAAAAGGAAAAGATATAAGCTAAATAACTATTTAAAATTCCTTAAAAAAAAAAACCTCTTAAATCTCTTACTATACTACTTAAAATACCTAAATAAAAACTAAAAAATTATATTAGCTATTTTTAAATATAATCTATTTTTTAATTATAAAAATAAAAATAATTTATAGAAAAGTTAAACTATTAATATTAATATTATATTTATCTAAATAGAAATAGATATATTATATAATCTAGCTAATAATATTAAAAATACCAACAATAATAGAAGCTAAAAGTTCTTTATAGAAATTAGCTATAAAAAATATAACCCTAATTCTAGAAGTTATTATACTGCGTCGGGCTGATATGGATACTAGCCATCTAGGATGCTGGCTGGAGGGGGGATTTAAATAACTTGGATCTCGGGGTATTAGGTCGGGTTGTGGGAGTTTTTAGTGTATTTATTAAGGTTAGAGTTGAAAAAGTTAGATAGGATTTTAGTAGAGAAGAAAAAAGCAGCTTAAAACCTAAAATTTAAGCTTTAGTAACTATAATATATATATAATAAAAATACAGTAAATTTAAATACTAAGTTTTCTTATTAAGGGAAATACTTAAGTATATATTCTATAATAGATTATATAAGTTATTTAATAAAAGCTATTTAAAACTCTATTTTAAGTAATATAAATAAGATTTTTTAAATATTTTAATTAAATATAAAAAAATAGAATATAATATATAAAAGTCTAATAAATAATAAGTAACTTTAAGATTTTATAGTTATAGTAATTTAAGAATTATAAATATAAAAAAGAAATAGTAAATTATTAATAACTTTTATAGGAAATTTTAAATAGATTAAATTATACTACTTATCCTATCTGACGTATCTTTTAACTTTCTGGAGTTGGTGTATTATAAATCTCCTACGAGCGGAGCCGGGGATAGTCGTTCGACGGGAACCGGGAAGAGTCCGCGTCCGTGTTTAACTGATACCAGACCAAAATTCCGCCTTCTTTCCCGAGGGCCTAGGAACATCAACCCGAAGTCCATTGGGATCTCGTATTCGTCTTATATTACAAATCCATCTGAGATCTTTTTCCTATAAGTTTCCGCGCTTGACTGTTCAGAGCTACCCAAAGAAAGGACACATTTGTCCCCTTTTTCATCAAGTCCTTTAAGCTCGACTAAGCATTCCTAAAACATGCCAGAGAATCTTACCATCCTGATTACAGGCGCTAGCAGAGGTAAATATTGAAACGCATCTCGTCCACTACCGAGTAGACGCCATTTGTAACCAACCCCCTCCTCTCCCCGGAGTGCTAAACATACAGCAGGTATTGGCAAGGGCCTTGCAGCAGCGTACCTCGCTGCCCCAGGAAATACGGTCATCGCATCTGTTCGTGATCCAGTCCATCCGAATCTGCAGGCTCTCCGGAACCTTCCCTGTGGTCCAAGGAGCTCCCTGGTCATCGCACAAATTGATAGCGGCAACGAGCGAAGCATACAGGACGCCATTCAAAATTTGCATGCTCCCAGACTGGACGTGGTGATATCCAACGCAGGCGTTAACGAGAGCTTCGACCGCCTGGTCGACACGACCACGTCCATACTGGACAAACATATACACGTTAACGCTTACGGCCCACTCTGGCTGTTCCAGCAGACACTTCCACTTCTGAGTAAATCATCCGCACCGAGATTTGTTGTTGTATCCAGTGGTGCTGGGTCGACCTCGATTCTGGATCAAATGGAAGAGCAGCCGATGGGGGCCTATGGTGCGTCAAAGTCACTGGTCAACCATTTAATCAAGCGCCTTTCGGTCGAGGTGAAAGATGTGATCATCTGGCTTGTGAACCCAGGGTAAGTATCCATCTCCAGATTATTCTCAAACTACGATTAATCATCACGTACTCTTTCAGGTGCGTGGAAACCGATATGGTGAAGAATGTTCGCGAACATATGCAAATCCCAGAGTCCATCACCATCGAGGAAAGCGTCGCGGGGATCATGAAAATGGTAAACCCATACTTATAAGCAGGTGAATCGCGATACCAGAGACATGATTAACATCGCAATAGATAGGCGAAGCCACTCAGGAAACCAGCGGGCAATTCCTCGACTACGATGGGGCGAATATGCCCTGGTGAGTACACAACGGTGCGCATTCTCTCGCCGTGGTATGATAAGGTTTGAGAGTGGGTGTTGTATGAGGGGCGCTATCTCGTTTGATGATTTACCACCAGTGGGCGTGGCATAGTATCGTGGTAAAAGTCCTAACGCTACGTTACATCACAATAAAGGATATATTATAGGCGATCCAGAGGATTCAAGAATTCATTAGTACGTGAGATGAAGGGTTTTGTCCCATAAAGGTAATACCGAGGATCTAGGCAAGTCTGGCCTGTAAGACAAGCCATGAGTTGATGTGATACCTGGACAATGAGTCTTCTGGCAAATTGCCGGGGGCGTGACTACCGCCTGGTTTACTGATTTGAAATTCGAGTACAACGCGAGGGAATGAATTTCTGTGGTGTAACAAGAACGGAATTCCCCTCAACTTGTCAGGGTAGCCTCGAGCCCCTGAATCGGAAGTCTCCGCCGCGGCCGCCCTGGTGACCTGGCCTATTCAGGAGGAGATAGATTGATGTGTCAGCTTAGAGCGGAGAAGTAGGTAAAACGACGGGGCATGGATGGTTTGGCAAGATAAATAACACAAACTCCGCGTACTCAGGTACCGGTAGCCTCGGGTCGGCCTTGGAGTCCGGAAGCGAGACCGAGCACCACCACCCACCTGATCATCAGGAAGCCGAATACTTAAAATACCTCATAATATCCTCAAATTCTCCATGCTCAAGTCCCTCAGACTCTTATTATGACTCTTTGTTGAAGTTGTATTCAGCCTCATCGGCAGCCGGTAGGCAGACTGCGTACACAAGGAGAGGTTTCATGGTGCAGAAGGGCTGCAGCGACCGCGATTAGGATGGGGGGTTCATCGTAACAGTGATGTGTTGGCTGCTTCCCTTCGATCCATCTACTGAAGATGTAAAATGAGCAAATAAAAAGACGGTGAAGCCATGTTTTTCGGGCTCGATGCGGAAACTCCCACATGCACCGTGGTTAACACAGGACGTCAGCTTAGCCGCGGCTTTCTGCCGAATACACACATTTAATGATGCCGAATTACGTCCGGACTGGCTACATGCGCGGAGGTTTCATTGCTTCGAGAAGTGAGGTTGAACGAGGAGTTCGGCAGACCACAATGGAGCAAGACGTCCATTTGCCGTGCTTCCCCGCCCAAAGTAGTTCTCTTATCGGGAAGCATCTACCGATACGAATTGCCGAAGTCGATGCTGGGGTCTTGTGGCTGAAATTCGTCGTAACCTCATGCAGCTTCCAAAGAGCCAACAACGCCATCACTACCTCAAATTATGAGTTTACCGCCGAAAAGTCGCCCTCTAACATGAAGGCAAGAAGACAAGCGTGAGATGACACTGGTATGCCAGTCTGCCTAGAGTCCAGATGTACCTGTGCCAGGATCATGAAGCAGACATGTAAGCTGAGAAGCGGGAAAGCAGGGAAAGGGGTGATACTAAAATGTCCTAGGTTGTCAAAGGTCTCTTCGTACCGTCCGAGACCCCGAGAGAAGGGGACGAAACCATGCTAGACATCCCAGCCATAGCATTTGTAAGCTTCAATGTACGCTTATCGGAGAGCATTGGTTACCTGGATTTCCTAATTCCAGCGACAGCAGATCACAACGCCTTCTCCTATTGCCGTCATCGCATTACGAGGAAACCTCCATAATTTGTCACTAATCCCTCATCACCATAACGCCGAATCCCGGGAACGTAGTGCCCATATTTGGGGCTTATGGAATTATACTTGTATGTAGGAATCTTTCCATTTTGTACTATCCACTAACTAGATTTTACAGTAACTACAGCCACGGCGCCGACTCATTTTATTGTGAATTTAAACATGCAGTAGCGTAAGAAGGTTTCAACTGGATACCATCGGCTTTGAGCTGGGAATGGAGGCGCGGAGACCGCCATCCCTCGATAAGTGGTCACCGCGCGTTACCTGCTCTGAGATACAGGGGAACGGCTAAGCGGGACCAATTTCCCGTCGGTACTAATAGTGAGGCAGCGGAGTCCGTGAATGACCCACCCGAAGGGTGGGGGGCTGTTAGACTATTCACAAAAGTTGCGGAGATTTCCGTTTTCGGCATGCAGGATTCAGTCCAGCGCGTATCCTGATTTCAAATTCTCAATTAGAGGATGGCCGGCAATTTTCTAGAAGGCTCATTAAATACCGAAGCACATGGTGCTATGTCCACCTTGGGTGACCGTCGACCTGGAATGGTGAACGTTACGGGTTGAGGAGGTTACCGCGGACAAGCGGTGTCGTGTAACCTCGTCTGTTATTTCAAGTTTGTACTGCTTGGCAAATCTAAGAAGCAGCATCGTAAAACATCCCATATTTTTGTCTACGTGGCATTTGATAACACCCTCAGTGTAATTGGACCAAATGTTGCGCAGCTTGTAGCTTCGGAAGACGGGTGCCAAGTGCAAGTCCAAACTCCGCTCCGCAACGGTCCTTGTCGGCGTGACAAGCGTGTTGTATAATGGGAGCGTTAATTTTCATGGTCAGGTTGTTACACCGAGGCACTCCGGCATTGAACCTTAGGGAGCGTGGTAAGTAATGGGTATAAATACGGATATCTTCCTGACAACGGTGACAGATTCGTCAAAGGAAAGTTTAGGCCACCAGGACACTACATAAACTCAACACCTTTTGCGCATTTACAATGAAGGTAGCCATCGTCGGCGCTGCTGGAGAGACCGGTAGCTGCATTGTTAATGCTCTCCTCCAGTCTAACATCTCGGAATTAGTACAGTCTCTCCCCTTTTTGCATTTACCCTACCTCTCTTCGGTTCTGACTTTTGTATCGTCTAGAATATCACAGCCTTAACGCGCCCCGCTTCTTTGGGAAAGCCAGAGGTTGAAGAACTCAGGAAGAAGGGCGTCAGCGTTGTTGCTGCCGACCTCGTTGGCTCTGAAGACCAACTTGTGAAGATTCTTAGTGGCACGGATGTCTTAATTTCGACCGTCTCCGTGACTGGATTACTGGACCAAATTCCCCTCGCAGATGCGGCCAAGGTAGCAGGAGTCAAGCGTTTTGTTCCCTGTTTCTTCGCTACCATTGCACCTCCTAAGGGCGTCTTGGATTTACGGTACTTGGTAAGAGCCTTTGACCAGACAGACTGCTCGGATGTTCGGAATTTAAAAACTAACTATGGAATAGAAAGAAGAAATCCTGCTGCATGTGAAGAAGATTCATCTTCCTTACACTGTCATAGATGTTGGCTGGTGGTATCAGCTCAGCCTTCCTCGCCTTCCATCTGGACGTATTGACTACGCCGTAACTATGCCGGTGGAATATATCGCTGGAGACGGAAATGCTCCTTCCGCCCTTACGGATATGAGGGATGTTGGCAACTATACTGCACGCATCATAAGGGACCCTAGGACTCTGAACAAAATGGTTCTTGTCTATGGTGAGGTTCTCTCTCAGAATCAAGTCTTTGACCTGCTGGAGAACCTTAGTGGAGAGCAGCTTGAGCGACACTACGTAAGTAATTCATCAACACCCGTGGTCGGGAATCTACCTAATAGAACTACCCTAGAGGACCGCGGACGACCTAAAAGTTGCCATTTCAAAGCCATTGTCTCATGACTGGTTTCGCAATGCCCTCGACCATCGGGAGACGGTCATCTCTCAGTATTGGAATTCTATGGGGATTCGTGGAGAAAACACGCCGGAATTTGCCCATTTTCTCGGCTACCTTGATGGCAAAAACCTATATCCAGATTTCGAGGGAATCTCATTGGAGACATGCTGTAGAGAAATCCTTGAAGGGAAGGCTGCCGGGGTGTATCTGAATAGGTGGTAAGCTTTTTTCTAGGCTTAGGCTGGAGTTCAGGAGATAGATAAGGGAGTGATAGAGGACGAGCTCTATTCTCAAATTTATCTCGTTCTGTTACTATCCTCTCTTAAGATATAGATATAGAAAGTAGAACAGCTATAGCACATTAATAAATTTCCCGTCCTATAATCTGTTTTCTCCAAGATGAGAACTGGGCATCCCTGCCTAAGTCTGAGTATACTACCTCCAGCTTCTATCTAGTTTGAGCCTCTATCCCCTCTCTAAGCACTATTCAGCGGACTCTATATTAGGATTCCCCTAGGGTTACTATACAAAATATCCTGATAGCCCAAGCATTAGATAGAATTTCCACTTATACTGAGTTCTACCCCTTATACAGTCTGTCCTTTTCAGTTAAATAACACTTTTGCGCCTGCTACAGGGACTCCTATTAGGTAGCTGATAGCATTCAGTTTAGGTGAAATAATAACAGAAATTAAGGGGTAGAGGTAGAGAAGGGCTAGCAGGGATGTGTTATGCTCTTAATTAGCTTAAAATAGCTTATAATGAGTATCGGAAGAAGTAAAACCAGATATAAAATAAACTCCCTAAGCGCTAAAAGCACTAAAGTCTGCTACTGCTACTAGAGATAAAGATAAAAGGGGGGGGAGATAATAGGGGGAGATAATAGGGGGAGATAATAGAGTGATAGAAAGAGAGAAGAAAGAGAAAAAAGCCTTTTATCTTTTTCCTCTTTTTCTCTTTACCTTTCTTCTCTATACACACTAAGCCCTATTAATTATTAACAGCTAGTTATAGCAGCAGATAATTTTCCCTATAACTCAGACTACTGTATTATAGTCTGCCGGCAATATACAACCTATCTTATTTCTAAGGAAGCAGGCCGAAAGAGCTATCTGTAGGCAGCACCTTACTAGATAACTGAAGAGGTACTATATAATACTAAAAGGTTCTAGCTACTGTAAGGCCTGTGTTTAGCTTCTTGGAGTAATAGGTCTCCTTATCTCCTAAGTAAGAATTATAAGTGCTATAAGTGTTCCAGATGGGCTTAATACCGGCCCTATCTCTGATGTTAAAGTTCGCAACCCCAGAACCGACTTTGATAATAATGCTGCATCCTTCATAACCTGTAGTGGATACGCTAAATGCACTTATACGTGGTGTAAGAGTGTTATTAAGCATATAGCGCAAATCCAAATAGCACGGCCCGCTTATATTCAGGCGGGGGAGGAACTCGCCCGGTTCTAGCAGACGACTTTACGTTAGCTCTTCTATCCAAATTTATCCAATCATGGGATGACATTAATGAAGTAAAACCCACCAGGTTCAGGAACCTTCACATCATCAATTTTAATAAAAACGCCTGCACCTTCGTCGACTACTACAGCGGCCCTACATATAGTTGGGATGCTCATAGTTGATGTTTGCGGCTGTTTTTTCACCGACTTGGATTGACGATTGCATGACCAGTTCCAAAGGACCTTAGTAATATAGGACCTTTTGGATACAATAATGACCGCTTGCAAGCCGGTGTCCGCGTTCTCAAAATGATTGTTGCCTATGAAGGGCGGCGATATTCCTCTCGGCCTCCGTAAGATTCGGTGTCCGCTTGTGAGCGGGGTCGGCATCCGCCTGTTAAATCGGCATCCGCGCACCTTTCTCGGCATGACGGTAACTACATTCCGGACACTCCGGAAGACCGATCGTGGTGCAATTGATTCCTGCGTGGAAACAGGGGTATTGGATGTTGCCCGTGTGAAACGTGGTGCCATCGAGGTCGGGGGTCACCGGCATAACACACAGTATCCTCGCCATTGTGTGTATCGGTATCACTCTGGATATGTGGCCCATAACTTGAAACGTTTTAGTCCAGACCGGGTCTGCTTTAACCTAGATTGCGCCATCCATCGAATTAACTAAGTTATCGAATTTCATCTCTTTTGTTTCAAGGTGGCTTTCCCGAGCACACTACCGAGCTCTCACACCTGAACAGGTTGTGGTGTGTTAGTTATAAGCCTCTGGCCCATACTCAAGAAAGCCTCAATTGCTACTGGAGGGTGATCTGAAAGGAACATACATTCCCGCATATCGGAAGGGCTGACCGAAAACTGGAGCATAGGGTACGATCTCTGGCCTGTATGTATGCCTGGATATTAATATCTAAGCAAGGACTCCAAGAATTACCAACGTATGTACCAATGGATGAAAAGAGTATTTCAATCTCCTATCTCAACTCAGAGCAAAGTTAGATTGACTGTAGGCTCGGAAAATTCTTTTCTGATCTCCTCAGTCACGCCAGACATGTCGCACAAGTCCTTGTCGAATATGAAATCAGACCGGGGAACCCAGCTTCCATCGATGCCATTGCGCGCGAGACTACAACCGTCCCTAATAAACCGATACCAACGGGCTTCAAAGTGTGGGCTGTGGCCCAACGAGGCTATTTACTGAGGTGGATTTGGCACAGATCGGGCCGCAAGTTCGGGCCCGTAGGGGTCCGGCCGGCTCGCCGGTACGTATTTTCACAGCTACGGGAGACCCGACAGCGGATGCAAGGGAGGAAGACTATCTATCTGAACCCGACCCAAGCCGTGGTTGTTTGCCCTAGTAAATCTGCTGCCAGATTCCACATACCACGTATTTCTTGATAACCTATTCTCTTCCAACGACCTTTTTCGCCGGCTCCGTCAATTGGGTCACGGGCCCACAGGCACAGCCCGCCGTAGCTGTGGTATCTACATATCCCTCGTTAAGCTAAAGGCTGCGGATAACACGGCTGCCGGCAGCCTCGAATTCAACGCTCTCAAAGCCGTCCTAACGGTAGATAACAAGGTCAGTCAGGAAGAAACAGTTATGTTGTATTTCCCTACAAATTTGTCTTCCGCTAGGTCAATGAGATCGTATGAAAAGAAAACGCCCTCGTGCTATTCCTATCAACCGCGATTACAGGCGATGAAAGGAGTGACCGCCACAGCAAGAGGCCGACAACAGACTAAATCCAAGCACGGCCAATACAGCGGTTTTTCGGCGATAACCCCATCAAAATGATTTATATCCCATCCATCGCTGCTGCTTACAACAACGAGATGAACGCAGTAGACCGCGGCGACCAGCTACGTGCCTATTGGGGCCCTAACCGCCGTGTGCGTAGGGCGGCTGGAAGACCCTTGCTTGGGACTTTCTATCAGAAATAGCCCTTATCAATAGCTTCCTTTACGGCAACGAGGGCAGCCACAGTGGAAGCCGGAGGTATCATAAGGCAGTTGGCGGCAACGCCTTGTTAATGGCCTCGTTGCAGCGTACGCAGCAGAAAGTCAGTCACGTCAGAGGTTTCGGGCTGGAGACAAATTTACGCCCGTCTCACAGCACAATTGGGTCCGAAATAAGAATCCGTCGGAATGTCAAGCTTGTAGGAACGTACGGCTAGGCGAGGGTCGGCCGCGTCAGCCGTTGCAAGCAGCCAGCGGCAACAGCTGCCGAGCCGTATGGAAATCGCGGTATCGGTGCAAGGAGTGTGATGTAGCTCTTTGTAGATCGGGAAATTTCTGGGACTTCTATCACCATATAAAATATGTGGGGGTGGAGGTACCTTTCATTTGCTTTACTCTCGTTGGCTGGACCCCATTGTACGCAAGCGAAGTGTTGCCTTACCGCACTCTATGGGATAACTACGGTCCTGACGGCCCTCAGTTAGGCTGAAATCAGGAGCTTCTACACACATTTCAATGCACCCTTCCTATTAGATGCAGCAGTCTTGAATCCAATGCTTCCCCTCGTGACTGTTCCCCGATCATCAATGCTGACCAAGAGTAGAGAGTCAGGCGATGTTGATGGAACTCGCCCTCTAAGAATGTAGCTTTATTCGTCGGAACGGACGGCCGAGCTCCATCTTATAAATCAGCATCCTCGAAAGCATGCTTGGTAATATACAGTATTGCTCTAAGTATTTAACACACATGCCTCACGAAATTACCATAATCATTTCGAGCTCATATCAAGATGAACAGGGGATGCCTTATAATCCACTTTTTAGAATTTTCAGCTTTCAATTAAACCAGTGTTAGATCGTGACCTCGGGTGGCGGTATAAATGTCGCCATCAAAGATAAAAGTTGCTATCGCACCAGACGACTACGGCAAAAGTGGAATAAACACTCCGCTAATGCGTAGTATAATAATAGCCTATACTGGATATAATATACCCCCCTAGATTAGCAATAATAGAGGTAATCTATAGCTGCTATAACTCTACTATATAGCGCTTATTTCTGCTAAGATTCTATAGCTTTATTTATACTGGTATACTGATGTTTATATAGCTGACTGTAGCTAATTATAGATCCAATTTTAATAGAATTTGAACTTATAACCTCTCTAGTTATTATAGAAGGAGCCTATTCTAGCTATAATAGTAATTTTCAGTAGAAGTTACAGGATATTATCCTCCCGGGCTTATAACTATTATACCAGATAATTACGGCAAAAGTGGAATAAATACTCTGCTAATATATAGTATAATAATAGCCTATACTGGATGTGACAGTTGCCACCTATTGCCACAGGCTTAGCAAGCAGCTTCTAGTTGATTCCATATAGCTTAGAAAAGGCATAAAAAGCCTGCTCTGAACCTTAAGGAAAAGGGAAGAAGAATCTGAATTGATATTACTTGATCAATCAGTTCTGCTATTGCATATAGCAAATTGCGTATCTAACAACCAGTTAAACCACTGCGAACAAGTTCCAATTATTAAGCCGCAGAGCACATAGACCCAAATTTGCGCCTCGTGCGGACTCCGCACTGCGGAGGCCATGGGAACCCGAGACCCCGAATCTGGACCCCGAGACCACGCGAGAGCGACGAGAAACCTAGAGAATGAGACCAATTCGAGAATAATCGGAGGAGCTGATTGCCGAATGTATGATCTACCGCCAAGGAGACACCATGAAGAATGAAGAATAAATACAGTTACCTCGTCGTCTAACACTGCCACAAAGCTAACATGAGAAGCCAAGCTTGATCACCGATATTACATTGAAAATAAAGGTAGCAATTGCTGGAGCAGCTGGAGAAACCGACACGATTATTGTGAATGGTCTTCTGGCGTCAAACTCGACGAAATTTGTATTATACATCATCTCTCGACTTCCGTCAGTATAATGCTAATATATCCAATAGGAAGTGACAGCTCTTACTCGGCCGTCTTCGCTGCAGAAGCCAGAGGTTCTTGAGCTCAAGCGGAAAGGCGTTCATGTGGTTTCTGCCGATTTTGATGGCCCCGATGATCAGCTTGCAAAGCTCCTGACGGGAATCGACGTGCTGATCGCGACTATTAACGCGACTGGAAATGAGCCAGATACAGCTCGCAAATGCTGCCAAAGCTGCAGGCGTTAAACGTTTCGTGCCGTGTTTCTTCGCGACAGTTGCGCCTCCTAAAGGAATGCTACGGGTGTATATGAACGTATGAGGGGTGTTGTCGCCGAAGCCCAATCCCACACCCAAGAGGAGTAGCACCAGTTGTGTGAGGTGGGTTCTCTTCTCAAGCAAGTCCAGTATGCTTAGCAGAGCTTGGGTTGAGTGAGCGAATGAGAAGGATCAAGGCAATGGCTTCTCTGAACCTTCTCGGTGTCTGGGCCATGGGAGGTAAGGATTTTGGTCGGCAATGGAAATGTGTGCTTCAGAATCCAATTTTCTTTTTTTTTAAAAAAAAAAAAAATCCATTCAGTTAACAATTAGAGCAGTGAATACAGTTCCAGCAACGGTTCCACATTGAATAGCATAACCCGTAAACGGACTGGAGGACATCAACTGCGAGCTTGTGACGACCTGCTGCATGAAAGTCTCTGCATGGGAAACACGACCCCGGAATCAGACAACATCACAGTTAAACTCCTCCGAGCTGTGTGGCATATCGTTGGAACACATATCCGCCGCCTATGCGAAGGATGTTTTTCTAGGTCACCACCCGAAACCCTTTCGGGTAGCAGAGGTTATCATGATTGCTGTGCATTACAACACGGAGAAAATGATGATATTGAGGGGCCAAATAGGCTATTGCAATTAATGATAGTTACGGCCCTAATTCGGCTGCTATCACCGACTCCGTTCGTAATGCTGATGATGTCTCTGTCTCAAGCCCCCGCCGCCCATGCCCCCAGCGCGGCCTCCGCTGCTGTTCTAACCTGCGCCGCCCGTGGCCCCCCAGCGCGGCCTCCGCCACCACACTATTCCTGTATGGGAACACCACCAGGCGGCAGTTGGCTAGTGTGACAAACGACACGAGCAAATGACTGATGGGATTTTAAGAAGCCCTATTCCAGCCGGTATAATATCGAAGTGTGAGTCGTCGCCTCATAGCTAAGTTCTCCTCTTCTTAACGCCTCCCTCATACAATCCTGCTCTTTGGTCTCTGAAGCATCCAAACAACCCCTACTCTAGTCATCATGCCGTTCGGAATCATCGATGTGCGCACCGACGTGCCGCTCACCGGGACGGAGCTTCTCATTCGTCATGATCGACCGGAAGGCATTGCAGATGGCGACAGTAATCAGAGGCAGCTGAAGCGCGTTATGCACAGAGTATGCCGCCTTCCCAGTCAGGAGACCCCGATCTCCTCCTAGTCTAGCAAGCAGGAATGACTAACAATACCTCTTCTAGGGAATCGAGATTATCCTTATTCCACAACCATCGGACAATGATCCCAACGACCCTCTAGTGAGATATTCCCATGTGCCCCTTTTTGATAGCATTAAAGGAGGAAACCTAACGGGAGTACTACAGCTTTGGCCAAGATGGAAGAAGGAAACAGCCTTCGCTGTACTATTTATGAATAACATCATCTTCGCAGCCGTGCCGGCTCCACTTCTGGCGGCTGCAACATACGCTGTGTCCGTTATTCTGAACGTGTCCATAACCAAAGTATCTCAACTTTCGGGCTACCAGCTGCTCATTGTAGCTGTCATAGGGTTTGTTATCCTCCCCTCCCTGGGAATAACTTCATTGCAAGCCTCTCCGGTGGTAAAAGCTCACAAATGTACAATCCATTAGCCCCCTTGTCTCCGTCTTTGCCCAAAAGTACGGCAAGCGACTGCAGTTTCTGCTGGCTGCGATTGCCGGCACCCTGGGGACAGTCGTCTGCATAATCGGCTCCCAGAAGATGAGCTACAGCACCCTACTTGCAGGCCGCATGATCCAAGGCTTGGGAAGCACCGCCTGGGAGAGCTTGTCGCTTGCGGCCATAGGCGACATGTTCTACCTGCACGAGCGCGGCTTCCGTACCGCCTTGACCGTCGCCACGCTAACCTGTTCGACCTCTCTCGTCTCCATCATTGCGGGTGTGCTGACGGAGCGATGTGGCTGGAAAGCTGTCTTCATTGCCGTCCTGCCCTTCAATGCTGTCGGTTTGCTCGGCGCCATCTTCTTCCTACCTGAAACCCAGTACCGGAGATCGCTCCCGGCTGCAACGGATGGAGCAGATGCCAGCTTCGCAAACCCCACAAAATCGAATGGGCAAGAGGTTTCCATCATCCACAACGAACAGGCGCAGACGACCAAGGCAATGGTTGGGTACTGGGGGGGCCTGATGGCTTGGTCGGGGACCTACTCGGACAGGTCGATCCTGATCCTCCTGGGTGAGATCTTTATCCACCTGATCAACCCGGCCGTCATCTGGATCTTGCTGGTCAGCGGGGTCATCATCTCGCTGTACGTGGGCACAGCGTACATCACGGCACAGATCTGGACACCGCCCCCCTACCTCCTCACCGTCTCCCAGAACGGCTATTTCTACGCCGGCAGCTTCATCGGCGGTGTTCTGGCTACTGTGGCGGGGCCCATCTGCGACTGGATGACGCGGTTACTGTCGCGCCTGAATGGAGGCGTCTTCGAAGCCGAGTTCCGAATCCCCGCCAACATCATTGGAATAATCTTCTCTGCGCTTGGCTGGTTCATGTTCATGTGGGTCGTTGACAACCCACGGCCAGATGGGTATTACCTCGGCGCATTCTTCTACGGTGTGGCGTGCGTTGGGTGCTCGTTCCCGGCGACTGTTGCTTCACTGTACATCCTGTACGCTTCTTCTATTTCTTTCGCCGCCCCTCAAAGTCTTGAGATGCCTTTTCACAGCTGATAATTCAATCCTGCAGTGATTCATTTCCGAAAGATGCGACAGAAATATTCATCCTCCAGATGATGGTCAAGAACTTTATGTTCTACGCCTTTTCCACATTTGTTAACGACTGGGTTGCCCGAGCTGGACCTGGACGGCTTTTCCAGACTTGGGGCATTGTGGCCTGCGCTCTCATTGCTACCTCTATCCCCATGTGTACGTACCTCACATTCTTGTTACATCCTAACGTGGGGTCGATTGAGGTGATGCAAAGGCTATTTATTAACATATCTGTGGCAGATATCTTTGGCAAGGTCAACCGGAAGTTTTATTCTAAGCACAAGATCCTCAAATCCCTTGTCTAGAGATCCTCCGCGAACAATCAACGTTGCCCCGAGGTGGCCAAGGCTAGAAATGTGAAGGAACTTGCGATTATTGGGTCTAGTCCGGGAGGATATAATTTTTGTCAATTTTCTTGATATGCCCCCTGAAGTTCGAACGTCCATTTTATTCGAGGTTTGGGTTTGGTCCCTGGATTGACCCCCTAGGCCTTAGAATCATTAGTGATTCTAGGAAATAGATTGTATCACGGCATCCTTGTGCTCCTTTATATTGGACACGGTAAATGACACAATCAACCCCAGTGGATCTGGAAAGGCGTCATGCGGTATAGAACTGCGCATGAGGATCCCGCCGCCTCCACCTACCGCCATTCCTTCATTGTGCAGTCACAGTTGTTGATGGCTACCTCGATTCGCTTGAAGAGGGCGGGACGGCAGGGACGAAGGAGTCTGTGTAGTCGGTTTGCGTGTGCTTTCGACGACAAAAACCGCTTGATATAAGTAATAAGAAGCTGGAGGTCTACCGCGAGTATTAAGACGCCGTGTCTATGCTAGCAAGCGAGGAAGGCTAGCGGTGGTTCTATGGTAGCAGGGACTTCTAGTGCAGTACTGTAACAGTTATGTCTTCTAGTCTGCTGTAGATATAGTCTAGGGTAGGCAGAAGGCTAGTTGCTATAGATAAACTATAGGTTTATATTAGCAGAGCAGTTAGGATATTACTTATAGAGTAAATATTATATCTAGTAATAGTTAAATATAGTAATATATAGTAAATTAAAGTAATTAAGATAACTAAATTATATTAATAGCTAAATAGCTACTTATAATAAATATATACTATTTAATTATCTATATATTAATATAATTAAATATAATTATTTATATAGTAATTATAATTACTAATAATTAAAGGTAATTATAAAGTAATTATTATAAGTATAATTACTAGTAATTAAAAGTAATTATAAAGTAATTATTATAATTATAATTATTAATAGTTAAAAATAATTATAAAGTAATTATTATAATTATAATTATTAATAATTAAATTATATTTTATTTTAAAAAGCTAAGAAAAGTAAAATTATATTTAAAATTTAATATAAATTATAACTAGCTCTTAATAAGAAAATATAGTATTTAAATTTACTGTATTTTTATTATATATATATTATAGTTATTAAGGCTTAAATTTTAAGTTTTAAGCTGCTTTTTTCTTTTCTATTAAAATTCTATCTAACTTTTTTAATTTATAGCTATTCTAATTTTAATAAATATACTAATAATTTCTATAACCTAACTTAATACCCTAAAATCCCTAATATCTATAATATCTCTTATTTAAATTTCCCTTTTAGCTAGTACTTTAAGTAGCTAGTATTTATACTAGCTTAATATAATATAATAACTTCTTAAATTAAAAGTTATATTAAGCTTTAGTAATATTCTAGAAGAAGACTTAACTTCTTAAATTAAAATTATTAATATTTTTAGCTAAATTATAAAATATAGCTATTTCTATTTAAATATATAAAATAAAATTATAAATAAAAATTTAATTTTTTTATTTATTAATTTTAATTTTATTATTAAAAAGTAAATAATATTTAAAAATAATTAATATAATTTATTAGTTTTTATTTAAATATTATAAATAGTATAGTAATAGCTTAAATAGAATTTTTTTTTTAAATTTTTTGTAAAAGGAAATTTAATTTTTATTTTTTTAATTTATTTTTGAAATTTTCAAAAATTTAAAATTATATTAAAGTTAGAATTTATAATATAAATATAATAGGTTATTTTTAAAAAGAGCTATTTAAGTAAAATTAATTATATTAAAAATTAATTATAATAAAATAAATATTAAAAAAAAGTTAATTTTTTAATAATAGGAAATAGTTAGTTTTTTTTATATTTTATAGCTTAAAATAAAATAATTATTTTAAAATTATTAATTATAAATAATAAAGTTAAAGTTAAAGAAATTAAATAAAAGCTTTAAATAAAAATTAATAAATAATAATCTTATTATTTAATTACTATTTTTTTTAATATTAAATATTGTATTTATTATTTATTTTTATTATTTAAGATTACTATATAGCTTTAATTTATTTAATAATATTAAGTAAAGCTAAAAAAACTAAATAAATTATAATTAAATTATAATATTAATTTTATTATATATACTAATTATATATTTACTTATTTTATTTTATTATATATAAATTATTTTAATTATTAAATAATTATAATACTGAATAAGGCTAGTGATGAGTTTACCAGTATAAACCTAATAATAATAACAAGCCCTTTAAGATAGCAGAGCGAAATTGCAGCAAGGTTTTCATCCTATAGCTAGATAGCTAGAAGGTTTTTCCTCTCTAAATTAGTTAAAGGAGTTTTATAGGCCTAGATATAGGTAAAATAGCATATACTAAATAAATAAATAATTATAATAATTTAAAAGTATAAAATTCTTTAAAATTATTAAATAATTTTTATAATTTATTATTTTACTATAATTATATAGCTAATTAAATAGTATATATTTACTATATATAGCTATTTAGTTATTAATATAACTTAATTATATTAATTATCTTAACTTATTATAATATATATAATAAGTAAGTAAAATAAATAAGTAAGTAAAATAATATATTATATACTTAAAAATTACTAATCTTAAAATTCTAAAAACTTATATTAAATAATTAAAACTCTAAAAAAAGAACTTTTATAAATCTAATTTTATATGAAAAGTAAAAATAATTTTTAAATAATTTTAAAAAAATTCCTTTATATAAAAAATACTAATTATATAATATAAATATTATTTTTTCTATACTCTTCTATATAAAACTTTTATAAAAATATAATTAAATTAATTTAACAGTAAAAAGAAATAGAAAATAACACCCAATTTATTAACTTACCCTAAAAGAAATATACAAAGAGTTATTATATAGGTATCTTAGCCAGTTAGCCTAAAGCTACACTAGATTATATATATAAGATCGAATTAATCTAAGGCTTATATCTCCTAATAGAAAAGTATCTTATAAGATAGAATATCGAGTCAGTCGCAGGAAGGTTCGCTAGTAAGGCATCAATAGGGCCTGCAGCAGCCCGATATCTAAGGGAGGTTGAAGATAGAAGTTGGATAGGGAATGTAATAATAGCAAGAAGGCTCAAATAAATCTCTTAAAAATAAAAGCAATTAATTAATAGACTCTCTAGCAGCCTTAAGCCCTTCCGGCCTTTCTAACTTCTAGGAAGAATCTCTAATAAAAGGAAAAGTGATAATTTTCCTCTAGTAACGGTACTTACCTTCTTTTTTAACTTTATTTAGGTTACTCTAGAGATATCCCTATTAGTAACTAGTTAGTTTAAGTATTTCTAACTGCCTGTTATATTAAATATTTTTTTCTTAATATATATAAGTTATTTTAGAAATACTAGCTATTTTAAGCTTAATTTTAATTTTTTAGGACTTTTTTTAAGTATTTTTCTTAAAAGTGAAAATTCTATTATAAAGTAAAATATTTTACTTACTTATTTATTTTACTTACTTATTATATATATTATATTATTATATTTAATTATTATTAAATATAATATTTACTTTATAAATAATACTTTAATTACTTTATTAATATAAACTTATAATTTATTTATTAATAACTAGTTTTTTACTTATTTTAAATTATATTTATAGTAAATTAAAAGATATAATTATTATATTAAGTTTTTTAATATATAATTTTATTAATAAATTTAAATTTTAACTTTACTTTTTTTATTAAGATATTATAAACTTTTTCATAATATAGTAAATATTATAATATTATTAAAAAAGTAATAAAAATAATATTAAAGCTAGTAATAAATAAAATAATTAATTTATTAAATAATTTTTAATTAGAAAAAAGCTTATTAAACTTAAATTTTTTAGCTATTAATAAATTGTTAAAAATATTTTTTTTTACTTAATATATTATACTTCTAATTTAATATTACTTTTTTTTACTTTTTACTAATTATAAATTTATATTAATATTTTATTATTAAAGATATTTTATATAAATAGATTACTTATAAATTATATTTTTATTTAAAAGTACTTAAATAATTTTTTATAGTATTAATTATTATTAAAGAGTTTTTTTTTATTAGTAGTATTAAATTTCTTTTATTTTTTTAAAATAAAATAAAATAAAATATTATTTACTTTACTTATTAAAGATATAAATCTTACTATTTATATTAAGCTTTTACTAACTTTAGTCTTTTTTATTAAATTATAAAAAAGATTAAAAATCTTTTTAAAATAAATATTTATAAGAACATTAATAGTTAAAACTAATAGATATTTATTAAGTTTTACTTCTTTTTATAATATTATAACCTTATTAATTAGTAATATTACTAAAAAGATTTTCTACAGCTCTTTATTTATATTTACAGATACTATATTTAGTTCTATACAGATAAGAGGGCCTTATAAGAGCTTAGTTTCATACGTAACTGAGTGCACGAGTTAGACTCACCATATTTCTCGTAGAGGTCACTAAGTAGGAGGTAACGAGTCCCGGTTAACAAGTGGTAGGCGTGCCATAAGTTAGAAAGCTTGGCGAGTAATGGTCCTGGAATTCGAGCGAGGGGATGGAAGAAGACATTGTAAATAACTGGCTGAGAGAGTTTGCTGTTAGCCTGACACAAAGCAAAAACGGTTGGTCAAGCCGGGAGCATACCAGGCAAAAGGCAGCGAGAATGAGGATAAGAAGCTTTTAACTTGGGGCTGGAAGATGAACCTCTAGCTTGGGTTCGAAAGACGACATGTTAGCCCAAATTAATAACAAGACAGGCTATGAGTGAGTATGGGCGGCGTGCAAATTGAGTGTTGCTTTGATACTTACTTATGTACTATCGAAAGGTTGCCATTATCGTTACCGGTGGAGCGGCCTGGGACCCACAAGTGCGGTCACCGAAACTCGGGTAAGTTGGATGTGGAGTAAGTCGGTGACCGCTGAGCCTCTGCCTTGTTTAACTGTTCCCTCGGTCCAATGATGATGATTCCTTTGGTAATCGGCACTGTCGGTACAGCCTTCCCCGCATTCGCTAGTGCGGGGGGCAGGGGCCCTTGCTTTGGTGACCCGCCCCCAGATTCTCTCCAGATTCTTTCCAGATTCTTTCCAGATCGCCTACAGAATCATCATCATCATCATCATTGTGTTTGTTCCTCGGGGGCCACTCCATCGTCCGCTTTGCTTCTCCAGCCTCGTTACTTGCACATTGTACATCTCGAGTTGATGGCAACAATCGTTCGCCACTTTTCGCCCGACACCCCGCTGAGCGTGCGAGACCTTTGAGAATACATCTCTACTCTGAAAGGTGCACCAAGCAGCTCGGGGTATCCCCAGGCTACGCAGCAAGTCTCGCCTCCACCTTGGGTCTCCGAGCTTCCCACCATCGAGACCCCACAGGCACAGGCACAGTCACAAGCCGCCAGTATGACCGATGGCCCATCGCCTTCCGTGTCTGAAGGTGGCCTTGACGGTGCATTCATATCAGACGCAACGTGTCAGCGCCGTAGGTGACCCCCACAGCAGCTGAACCCCCCCAGCAGTGAGAGAGAGTTAGGTAGCTTGGAATAACCTAAGGCATTTCAGTACTTGGAATAGGAAGGGTAATAACCTTTAGAAAGGTCAGAAATATGAATTAAGGACCAAGATCCTTCTCCCTACTGCCGGGTTGAACTGCGATCCGCTCTCTCGGACATGGGGTCTAACACGCGGAGTCCGCGAATTCCGTTTCCGCACAAATGGTCTAGAATCTTTGATGCGGACTCCGTGGTAGTCTTGCCCGCAACTTGTCTTATATAAGTGCTAGTCCATCCCATCCACAGTCTAAATCAGCTTTACGTCATTTGGTGACACCTCTCCACCGTTCAAAATTCTCCAGGACAAGCCATTTCTGTCAAAACCATGCCAAACTTTAGATCCAACGCCGCTGAGTTCCTTCACTCTGCCTGGCTTCGGCTAAGTGTAGGCCAGGTTTGCGTGCTGATCGTCTCGGTTCTACTCCTCCATTGGGCCAAAAACAAATACTTCACCCGCCTTCGGCATGTCCCTGGGCCATTTATCGCTGGCTGTACAAGGCTATGGAAGTTATACCACGTCAGTGGTGGCCAGTTCGCAAGAGTTCAGATTCAACTTCATTCGCGGTACGGGCCAATCGTGCGTGTTGCCCCGAACGAAGTCCTTATCTCCGATCCTTCTGCTGTCAAAATCATTTATGGCCATACCTCGAACTTTGGAAAGACAAAGTTCTACATCCCCTTTGGGAACAAAGATAACGATGACCTGTTTACCGACCCAAACATTGCTCGACATGCTCACAACCGCCGAGAGATCGCCGCGGCGTATAGCATGACTTCCCTCGTCGAGCTGGAAACATTTGTCGACAAGTGTACAAGCACCATGGTCGAGAGACTTCACAGCCTATTCGTTAAAGAGCATAACCCTGCCGATATTGCAAGTTGGCTCCAGTACTACGCGTTCGATGTAAGTCACGCGAAAAGAGCCCTCGCCATTGATGTCTGACTTTGTGTTAATAGGTCATTGGCCAAATCACTTTCTCGCAACCTTTTGGATTCATGAAAGAGGGGAAAGATATACAGAATTGCATCGCAAAACTTGAGCGGTATTTGATCCGTGGTGCGATATTCACGGTGATACCCGAATACTGGTCGTTATACTATGTCGCCACAAACCTCCTTTCAAAACTGGGTCTGATATACCCCCCTGGCATTGGTATCTTCAACGACTTTGTTGGCGCGCAGATCAAGGCTCGGCTGGACCGCGGAGACAACGGGCAAACTGACTTCATATCAAGACTACAGAAGATGGGACGTACTCAGCCTACGATCTGGCGTAGCTGTTTCGCCAATGTCGCCGCGGGGAGTGATACTACAGCAATTAGTCTGCGGTCAATCATGTACTTCCTACTCAAGAATCCTTTGACATACAGACGTCTTCAAGAAGAGATCGACACGTTCAGCGATGAGGAAAAAATCAGTGATCCGGTTACGTTTGGCGAGGCAAACAACATGCCCTACCTTCAGGCGGTACGTCCTCAAAATGTTCTTATTATGCATACTCTTCTATCACGTGTAGCCCTTAAATCGCATTGAACGATTTCTCAGTGTACTGACCGTATGTATATCAGGTAATGAAAGAAGCAATGAGAATACATCCCGCCGTTCAATGGAGCCTCCCTCGTTACGTCCCCAACTCCAACCTCCAAATCGGCTTGTTCACTCTCCCTGCCGGATCTGAGGTTGGTGTCAATCCATACGTAATTCATCGTAGCAAATTAATCTTCGGTTACGATGCCGACCAATTTCGGCCTGAGCGGTGGTTGGAGGATAAAGAGAAGGCGCGCGAGATGGATCGATTCATGATACAATTTGGGATGGGATCACGTCTGTGTTTGGGTAAGAACATCTCATTGATGGAGATGTCGAAACTGCTTCCACAATTGCTGAGAAATTTCGACTTTGAGCTTGTTGATTCAGGGGCCGACTGGAAGGTATCAAACTTTTGGTTTGCCAAGCAAAGTGAAATGGACTGTTATGTAACTAAGAGGAATAAATAGTACCGGTTCCACTAGTCGATAATACGAGACTTGACGTTGTGATCATGCGCGTCCCGTTTTTCCCTTCCTTCCGCAACTACAAATGCTTGAACTCTGGTGCTCACCTTTGTAAGAAAGAGGATATCCCCTCTTGACAATCGCGAAGGTTAAATGTGGAATAGTAAAGTGACTTTTCATGGACCGTGCGGGTGTCGAGGTTGCCGTTCTCAAGTACGTAGAATTGTTAGAGAGAAGCGGCAGGATAATCAATAGGCCGGGTGGTATAACATAACATACCCTTGAGGACCGCACTTTTTGCATTCTGAATGACGGGGCCAGAAAGACCAGCAATTCTCTCCGCAAGCTTTATTGCTGCAGGAATAACCCCTGGTGGTGGGAACACTTTGTTGACAACACCGAGTCGCTCAAACTCCGATCCGTTCGCGGAATCGCCGGTGAGTACAAGCTCTATTGCCGAAAGGAAGATTAGTCTCCCCGACGCGAGAGGCCGCCTAATTCCGCGAAATTGGACAAACTGGAAGAGAAGACGATTGTCGAACGCGTACTTGACATGGATTCGCGATCTTACCCTCATCGGATTGGTGACGTGGAAGCTATGGCCAATCTCCTACTCGCCGCACGAGGAAATTACCCGTCGGAGTTAAGTGGGCTTCTAAGTTCATTAAGCGACAACCAGAACTTGGGACGCCTCATTTGCGCAGATACGACTACAAGGGGGCCCTATGCGAAGATACAGACGCGATAAACGCGTGATTTCGCCTTGTGCGGAACGTGGTTGCGAGATACGGCATCGCGGATACGGATTCTAAGGTCGGATCTCTCGTCATCAGGGAAGCTCTCCGACGTCAATTCTTAAAGCTATCGACCACTTTGCAAAGGGGACACGAGGAATCATGCACAAGATCGCCCTTTTGGAGTCGGAGGTTAGGAACATTTGACAGGAGAATGACACCCTAAACCGACGCCGCAGAGCCAAAAAAAAACAAGTCTCAGACAAGGAGGAACCCTTGCTGTAGCTAAGGCTGAGAACATCCAGGCCCAGGACGAGGTTAACGTACAGGTGAAGCAGAAAACGCAGCAAAGTAGTGGTCGCGCGACGAGGTTCGAGCCGAGGAAACGATGCTGTGGTGTCTGCAGGAAGACGGGACACAACGCGAGAACTTGTCAGGTAGTGATCTCATCGTCTGAAGGAGACGATGAGTAGTGATTTTAATTGATTTAAGGCGTAGGGGCGGAATGTTCGTTTGGTTGTGGTTAGGTGGCCAGCTCGGGGGTTTGGCCAGCTTGGCAGTGGAGTACGTTAGTAGAAATTGCATGCGTAAAATTAAGCTTATTCTCCTCATCGCAATAAAGCTCAAAGGGCACCGACCGAGTAGCCAAACGAATGAGCAAGCAATCAGTGGAGGTATAATGTGCAGTTAGATGCCCCGTAAATCAATTCTCTTCAAAATACAGGTAATTTAAGACTTACAGGCTTTACTTACACAAAATTATGTAGATATTGATTAAATTCTACTCTTACAATAGAAAAATCTAGTCAACCCCTCAATTCCCTCCATCTTATACAAGACATTCTAAGGAAAGACCCCGTCGGATATCACGCATTGCACTACTGGTAAACTAGCTACATACGTCACGTAGCATTGACCTTTTATCAGCGCCATCACAAGCCACATCTCAACACCTTAGATTTGAGCCTTGGATCCGCGATTGTGTGTTTGATGAGGAATAAACTGGAAATCGGACATATCTAACTTCGTTCCTCAAGGCTCCTTTGCGCAAACCCGAACCGGTTTGCCTCTCATGTGATTGGTAGAGGGAATCAGTAACAACTGCCAAGCCGACTCAATCCAAGGCTCATCAAGGGAGCATTATTGACCACTATCAGGGTAGAAACTTTGCATCTCTCAACCTGTCAAACGCCAAGATGTATCCCTCGCCTGGTCCTTTCGTCTCTTGGAACCCAATCTCTCGGCTAGCCCCTAGGTCAAAATCAATACGAACCGTAGTAAGAAGTGACGTCTGGAGGATATCCCATTGCATGGCTTCCAACGCGTTGTCGACAAGACCATTCTCCCTTATCCAAGCTGGCCACTTAGCCTTTTCAGACATCAACCACTCTATTCCTTGAGGTTCTCCATTATTCTGCATAGAAGGACCAACACCATCCAGACCAAAGTAACGGCAGAGAACTGGCCATTTGGCCTCCCATGTGACTGATTCCCCGTCTCCCACGTTGAATGATCGCCCGTGGCTTTGTTCAGGGGACAGGGAGATATGGATATCGAATCGCGCTACGATATCTTGTGATGAATCTGTATGTATCGCTGTCCATGATTCCTGAGTCCCTGGGAAGGCGCACTTGACCCCTGCACCATTCATAGATCGATAGAAGGAAAGATATAGACCAAGTGCCTGAGCTATGTTCATAGCATTATGGCGAGGAACGAAGCCCGGCTAAATCTCAAGTTAGCCACATCAGAACTCTTTTCAAAAAAATTGTAAATTTGCTACGTACAAGAAAGGATGCTCGGCTTTCAGACCACTTCCAAGAACCATGAGCAGCATGCTCAACCATCTTGTCGAATTGCTTGTAATTGAATATCTTCGAAGCAAACGGCTCTGGCATGCGAGGAAGGTCTTCCTTCCAAGGCGCAGGCGGAAATCCATATCCAAGAATACCATAGCCCTGGCTTAAGTTAGCAAACACTCGGGGTAATAAAACAACCCAATTTACCTTTCCTCCTGTCTGCAGTAGAAAGAAATCCAATTTGGGACAAAGAGTATTTGCCGCACTGAGAGCGTTGTCGATCATGACCGTGTTAGTTAGTACTACCTTCTCAGGGCTGCCTCCGTGGCCAGCATATGCTGGTGATCAATTATTTAACTTTAAATGTTCAATTTGTTTGGAGATGGGTTACGCACCGGTGTAGTAGATGTGTGTCACGTGTTCAATACCAGGGATGGCCCGCAATGTCTCCAAAGTCTGGTCTTTGTCGGTAAGATCCAGTCCGCTGTGCAACTCAAGCCGTTCATCTTGCGGAAGACGGGCCTCTTCTACCGTTATGGGCCGCAGGCTCAAGCCCAACACACGAGAAAATGTGTTAGTCGACGGGTACGAAAGGCATTCATGTAGCAATCCCCAGCCAGACTAGTAAGTTTCGCATTAGCAGCCTTACAGCCTGATAAATGAGATGTAAACACTTACGATCCCTGAGGATCCAAGAATAAGAGCCACTCTCTCTTGATTTGGTGCCATGGCAATAGTCATACTCGTGCGTGAGTCAGAGTTGAAATGACCACTCGTCTGAAATGATAAGCTGCGATAAGAACCACAACTTGTAGAGTACACCTCCCGCTTAGAACCTTTTCTTTTAAGAGGTTTTAGTCGTTCTTACATCTCTTCAAAAAGTCCCTGCCGGGGCCCCGGGTTCTAAATTGAGCCCGAGGATAATTTGCACGTTTCCAGTCGGCTTAAAGTTATGCCGAGTTCGGAGACTTTTGTTTTATTCTCCGCCTAGTGCGGAAAACAGCTGATACTGCAGCAGGGGGTGTCAAACACAAGATACGATGCCATTGCGTCTGAGCATGGGACCGACATCGTCCTTGTACTGGAAGTTCAATCCACACCAGTGCAACGAGGAGGATGGCAATATCTTAAATTGTCACTAGAGGACCAGTGAAGGGAGAGAGGCACCGCTTGCGGCGGCAATAGCGACATGACACATCCAAGAGACGGAGAGGGGAGTGCACTTTCACCTTTCCTTTCACTTTCGGGGCCATAGTGACCCGACAGCCCAGTCCACTCCGCAAGTCAGGCGCTAAGCTAAAGGTTACCTTGGCGCTGCCACTGATTAACATCAGGTTATTATATGGTAGTTCACTACTTAAAGCACTGGTGCGTTGTGTAGGCTTTATGGCGGAGAATCCTAAAGCGGAATACCCGTCCTTTATCGTCCGCTTCTAGCAGGAATTAAGCTACTGTACCTCTAAGATGCTTCTACTGTTACTAGCCCTATTAAGAGTAGACTAAAATGTTAAGATATATTAGTTAACTATATTTTAATTTCAAAATTAAAGAACCCATTTTTCATTCTGCCATCCACTCTATTATCCGCTCCGCACTCCGCTCCGCACTCCGCTCCACACTCCACTCTGCCCACTCGGTTGTAATAACCCGCCCGGAAATTCCAGGCGGAATTCCCTACTTGGGACAATCCGTAATCTAGATAACAAATACAAGAAGTTTCCTGCTACAGTACTCCGTAGTGGCCGGAGGTTTCATAGGGCTGGGTAAGTCGGGGTAAATTTAGCAACAAAAGGGATAGTTAGGAGGGTCTTTCCGTTCACCCGAGACCCCGAAAGCGAAAGCGAAAGGTGACCAAACCTCAATATTGGGTGACTCCTTCTGATTTATTACGTCCTCTGGCATATATAATGCCCGTGTGTGGACGGTCATATACCCAGCCTTTAGTATCATCCAGACTTACAACAACTCTCTTTACAAATTTATGATGTCTCTTCGGGAAATTCTTGAAAAAACTGCCGCGGGGTGGATATCGGATCTAGAGAGCCGCTCATTGGACCAGGTTGTTTCGAGATGGACAGATGATATTCACTACACGGTTCATCCAGATACAGAGGGGGTATTTCCAATGACCAGAGAACAGTAAGTAAATACCATCTTCACACAGAGAGGACAGTCTCTATGGAGGGGGGAAATAGTTCACCACTGATACCGCTTGAATGTAGATTCCGGACCTACGACCGTGCAGCAGGCTTCTTCAAGCTTCTACAGACATTCAAAATTACCATCAATGACATATACACAGATGTGAAAAAACGGACGGTCACGATGCTTTGTAGCAGTGAGGGACGATTGGAAGCAGGTCCATATGGCACGGATTATGTTTTCGTGCTCACTATGACAGAGGACGGAAACAAAATCAAGAAATTATCCGAGTGGCCGGATTTTCACAAGGTCCAGGCAGTACTCAATAAGACGGTTTAATGAGTTGGGGATTTACTGTCTTTGGGGAAGTTGGTCTTTGGTCAGACCCTTAACCACTGATAGGAATAAGACTGCAGCGGGATGCCTTCAGCAGGAATTTCCGCCTTGGTTTAAGACTATTAGTTCAGCTCAATTAGCCAGTCTTAGGGTTCTCAATGGGGAATGTTTGGGTGTGGCAGGTCAGACTTCCCACCTTCATCATCGCGACATGAGGATCATTGTCAAGCACCATCTTCAGTCATGATCATCTGATAGTTCCATTGTCAGTCATTTTGGCCTCTTTTTGTGGCATTCTTTAGTGACCTATTTGATCGGACGATACCGTGTGTAGTAGCCGTCAGTCTTGTCTATTTTATTTTTTTTTACTATCCTCAGTCTCGATCCCCCTTGCTATTGCGGACGCATCACCACTACAGTCATCACCAATCTGCCTATTTGGGTTTCTAGTCTCCCTTGTCCCACCCCGTCACAGATTAAACCCCACAGATTGTGACGATTTATAATTTTCAAGGGTTATGTAGGCCAGAGACCGCAACCATGGAGTGTTGACATTCCGCCAACGGACGAAGGCGGTGAAACTTGATAGCAATAGCCAAAGTTAACCACGATCATATCCATCCGGCTAAATATGAGGCTTGGCGGTTAAACGGGTGGTTTCTTGTGAGAGATTCCGAGATAAAGACTCATCTGATTTGAAGAATGTCGACGTTTTAAGACGCGAGTCTCGGATACGCTTAAATCCATTGAAGCGGGGACCAGAAGCCGGAGTCAGAACTCAAACAGGCCGTGCAAAACAGACAGACAAGAAGCAAATATATTCATTCATTTAACCATAAGTGACGAGTAAAGGATATCAAATCACGTGGCTATCGTAGTTGAACAATACACCTATCAATCCGCATTACTCTTTATATAGATCTTACAAGAACCCCAGACGCCAACCACTCACAGCAACTATCGGGACCGGCCGACGTGAGGTGACGAAGCGGAGTTGGCCTGTTATCAATTCCGAATGCTTGCATTTTATTGATCCCAATCAGGGCGTTCTGTAGACGGACGGCCTCAGGCTCGTGAGCGTAGTAGAATGGGACTATACAGACAGTGGCCGTAGCCGCCAATGTGACGCAAAGCTCTTATCGCAGCATAGCTCATCCTGCGCATTTTCGTAAAGAGTGCTGGTGATGCAGATGCCACCACCTATCACGCCCTGGTAACAGGTTTCCGTCTCAGTATGAGAACGTTCGGGTGCCTTAATCACATCACAAAATCGTCCCCATACAAGCGAAGGCGCACGCAAAGGCAAGTAAATTTGGAACAATCGGCTTTGGCTGCCAGAATTGGTTGGACAGAAAAGGCCTCATGACCACCTACATTCGTGTACCTCTGACGGCTCGTGCCTACTCTCGTCTGGATGCACAGTGGCCAGCATGATAAAACGAAAAGGTTGCAGGTCATATTGAAAAGGTGTGAGTTACGTGTGTCTGTGAGGAGCACAGCTCATTACATAGTATCCACATCTCTGCCACCAGCAGATCGGACCATCTTAGTCATACGGTCTCAACACTCCCACTCGAGCTGCTGTTGGACTTGATATGCACGCCTGTCGAGTCTCGTTAAAACCCCAAAAACACCTTCATGGGTGGAAACTGCAGGGAAAGAGGCATCTCGACTCAGGCACTTGGAAATTTTAACAGCTCCATGCAATCTTGGGACAGTGGGTCTTCCTCTATCCACAGAAGATCTCCCACCTAGGTTCATCTTTGCACCTTTCTTCTCAGTAGCGCAATCTTGAACTTATAGGTATTCTTCTGTCCACAGACGATCTCCTACTGAAGCCCATCTTTTCACGCTCCTTTTAATCCAGCGCAATCTTGAGCCCATGGGTCTTCTTCTGTCTATAGAAGATCTCCCACTTAAGCCCATCTTTACACGCTCTTTCCAATCTGGTGCAATCTTGAGTCAATGGGTCTCCTGCCCATGGTAGGTCTCACACTTCAGTCCATCTTTGCAACTTCCTCACGCTCAGTGCAATCTTGAGGTTGTGGGTCTTCTATCTGCAGAGGATCTCCCACTCCAACTCATCTTTGCACCTTCCTCACGCTTCAGTGCAATCTTGGATCTGTGGGTCTCCTGTCTGTCCATAGTAAGTCTCCCACTTCTGCTCATCTTTGCACCTTCTTACAAATCCATATAATCTTGGGACCGTAGGTCTTCTTCTTCCTGCAGAAGATCTCCTACCTATGCTCATTTTGGCACAATTCTCATAATCGTTATTCTTTAAGATCTAATGCTTCCCGAAATAGTAAGAAGCAATCCTTTAGCAAGTGTCACGGCCCAGGTTGAGACCAGGCGGTCACAACCGGCAGAACCATGACATACCCACTTTTTCACCTGATACAGATCCCGAACTCACCCCGTATAAGTAAGCCCGAATATATGACTTACTTCTCCAGGATAAGCTATAAAATTGGACTTACTCTTATCTAGTAAGCCTATATAAATACTACTAGTATATAAATATTTTTTTTAGTATTTTTATAAATAAATAATCTTACTAGCTATTAATATATTTAGTTATATTAAATTTATTATTTTACTATTATTAGATTGTAATTTATATTATTTATTATAATATTCTAATTTACTTAATTATATATTCTATATTTTAAATCTATTTTATATTCTTAGAATTAAATCTAATTATTATATATTAATAGTTCTTATTTAATATATTACTATATTAACTTAAATAATATCTTAAATAAGCTAAAATAGCTTCTATAACCTTAAGTATCTTATTTAAATCTAGAAAAAACTCTATTACCCTAATAATATAGAGCTAAGACCCTATTAATAATATAAATATAGATAAATCCAACTCTAATAATAAAATTACTAAAAAGAATCTTAATAAACTCTAAAAGTAAAATAATTATCTTAAAGCTAAGCTTAATAAGCTTACTAAGATCTCTACTAAAAAGACTTAAAAAAGAATAATAAAATTAATAAGCTAATAGAATAAGTTACCTAGCTCTTAATATAAAATAACTATTTTAGTAGAGATTTTATCTATTAAGAGGTACTTTACTATAATTATATTATCTATTTAGACTTTTTATAGTAAATAGAAAAGATATAAAAGAAATCCTTAGATCTAAGTAACTTAATTTATTTAATAAAGTAGCTACTAGCCTTTAAGAATTTCTTATATAAGTTAGGGTATTTTAAAGTTACTACTCTATATAGTTTATAGGGAAGAAGTTAAGGTCTACTATATTATAAACTCCTTAAGAATAAAATACTCTAATAATTTAAATTAGTTATAAGAAACTACCTTAATAATTCTTATTATACCTAGAAGGATAAAATTAAAGCTATTTATACTAGCTATAAAATATTTAAATAAAAACTAAAAATATATTTAGCCTTATTAATAAGAAATAAGCAGCTAAAATATAACTTTAAAAGCTTATTTAAAAAGTATTAGTATTAAGCTATATAGTAGAATTTTATAATAATATTTTATATCTAAATTAAAAAGAAAAGGTATATATAGCAGCCTATTATAAAGAACTTAAGTTAGAAGTTAAGAATATAATAATTAGATATAAGCCTATAATCTTTAATATTATTATTATTCTTTTTATAGAAATTAATAACTAATAATTTAAAAAATAATAAAAAAAGAAAATTAAAAAGTTAGAAGGAATATTCTATATACTATCTTAAAAGAATAAGAAGAATAATATCAACTAAGAAAAGAAATACTAGAGTAATACATTCTATAAAATAGCATTAGAATCTATAAAATTAAAAGCTACCTAGAAGGATTACTTAAAGATTAAGTACTAGAACTATAAAAAGATAGGCTACTTTAAAAGTAAATATTATACCTCGAAATCCAACTAAAAGTACAAGCCTATACTAAAAGGTAGGAGTATACAATTTACTAACTACTAGTATAATAATAATAATAATAAACTTCAAACTGCTATTTAATTTAAAACTCTTATTATAATTTAAAGTAGCTATAATAGAGAATTTAATAGAGTCTATAAGAATAATAATTAGAAGGTTAAATACCTTAATAATATTCTATTTCTTAAGCTGTGTATTTAAAGAGTATTTAAGGAAATTAAAAATAATATTAAAAAAAAGATATAAAAATAAGCTGTATAATATAAGAAAATAAATAGCAAGACTAAAGTAAAATAACAAATTAAACTAAAAAAGAAAAAAAACTATAGCTAAAATAAAAATAAAGATATCTAGAAACCAGTTCTTACTTAGAATAATATTAATATTATAAATAACTTAACTAATAAAATATCCTATATTATAGCTATAATATAATAAGAAGACTCAATTTCTAATAGATAACCTAAATTTATTATACTACCCCTAACTAATAGGAAATAGAGAGTAATAATATTTAAAGAATATTAAGAAAAAAATAATCTCTAAAGATATTTCTATACTAGGGATAAAAATACTCTATAAATATACCCTAAGTAAGAAATATACCTAGCTAGAAAGCTAGAACTTCTAGTAGCTAACTAGGATATTATTACTCCTATTAAAGAATATCTAAAAATAAAGGATAAATAAGACTCTAGACCTAGCTATAGAGGATACTAAATATATAATAACCTTAGAAACTAAATATAGACAAAACTAATAAAAATATATAATAATCTTATAAATAAATAACAAGAACCGCTAAAAATAAGCCTATTTATATTTATATCTATAATATATAACTAGGCTAAAATCTATACTATATAATTCTAAAGAAATAAAAAAATAATAACCTAAGAATAGTAGTAATATATCCTAAATATAAAGAAATCTTATAGGTATTATATATTGTCTATATATACTAAATATATAAAAAAGATAAAATCTATTAGAATTATTACTCTATATAAATAAATAATATACCTATTTAGAATCTATACTTAAGAAAGAAACTTAAGTATTTCTATATTACCCAATAGTATATAGAAGTTAGTATTATATACCTAGAGGATAGAGGGAATTTCTTTCTATTAGAATATACTAATCTAACTAATACTATTAATAACTATAAAACTAAAGAATACTATATATATAAATAACAAAAATAAGAAAGTAGTATAAATATAAGAATAAAGATATTACTAAGTATATTACTATAAAAGTACTATAATATAATAAACTAGATTATAAGAAATATAGCTGGAAAAACTAAGATAAGTTCTAATATATTAAATTCTTAATATACTAGAAATATAACTTCTCTAATTATAGAGGAATAAGCAGTCTTAATTAAGCTTAAAAAAGTAAAATAAAAGATTAAAAATATAAGGAATAACCCCTAAATACAATAATAAGAAGACTATCTAAAATACTTAACCTTACTCGTATAAAATACAATAACCTATAATAAGCCTAGATGCCCTAAGTATAATATAGAGCGCAAGAAATTAATATATATATTAGATAAATATATAATAAAGAATTTAACTTTCCAACTTAAATAAAATTAAACTAAGCAGACTAAACTTAATATTAATAATTAGAAATAGCTATAATAAATACTTTAAGATAGATATTCTATAGATAACTACTATATAAAAAATAATATATACTACCTATAGAAGAGTAATAATAAGTAATATATAAAAAAGAACTACCTCTAATAAAAGCTCTATATATAATAAAATTAGTAAAATAAAGAAAGATACTTAAGCTATAAGTATAAGTTAAGAATATATAGCTTATTATATTAGTAGATAGTAAAGTTAAAGCTATATATATAGACTATTAGTAGTTAATAAGCTAAAGCTACTATAAAAAATAAATAAACTCTTATATAATATATAATCTTAAAGGTAATAACTTTAAGTATAATAATAAATAAATAACTTAATAGGTTAATTACCTAAAGATATTTATTAATAGATAAAATTAAGAAGTTACTCTTAATATTATACTAATAAAATACTATAATATTATTCTTAGATATTATAGCTAATAAAATACAACTTATAATTTAACTAGAAAACTAGCTAGATATTTATTAATTATAATAATATACTCTCTAGTAATAATAAAAGTAACTTAGAAAATAAGAAATCTCTAATTCTAACTCCTAAAAATAGTAAGAGTAAGAATCTATATAAGAATATAATAAATATCTTAGTACCCCTAAGGAAATATAATATAAATACTAGAAAGATAAGAAAATATAACTTTAAAAAATAATTAGATACTTTAATAATAGTTTATATAAATAAATAAAACCTTAAAAATTATAAGAAAATACCAAAGAAAATAACTTAAAATATATTAATATATATTATATCTATAAGAAACTCTTTATAGAAGAACTTAAATAAAACTACTTAAATTTAGTTAATAGAATTATAAAATTATACTAAAAATAGAATAATATCTATATTTTATAAAATCTTTAATCTTAATAAAATATAACTTAATATACTAAAAGAATATATTAAAGATATACTATAAAAAGAATATATTAGAATCTCTAAGTTATTAGCTAGATATCTAGTTATATTTATTCCTAAAAAGAATAGTAAACTCTAACTTATTATAAATTATAATAATTAAATAATATTATACTTAAAGATTAAATTTATTACTTTTATTATAAGCTTAAAACTAACTTTATAATAAGAAGGTATTTATAGTATTAATTAAAGAAGTATATAATCTTATTTATATTAAAAAGAATATAAATAAAAAACTACCTTTTAAATTAAGTTTAAACTTTATAAATATCTTATTATACCTTTAAACTTATAAATATACTAGCTATATTTAATAAATAATTAATAATATACTATATAAGTATCTAAATATATTTATTATATACTACTTAAATAATATCTAATCTTCTTAACTTAAAAGAAGAATATATAAAATATATCTATAAGATATTATAAGTACTTTAAGATATAAAATTACTAGTTAAATTAGAAAAGATAACTTCTATATATTAAAAGTAGAGTTTCTTAAATATATTATCTTATATAATAAGATTAAAATAAATTAAAGAAAATTACTATAATTAATAAATAGCTAAAACTAATAAATATTAAGAAAGTATAATTCTTCTTAAATTTGCTAACTATTACTAAAGATTTATTAGAATTTTAGTAGCTATATTATACTATTTATAAACTTATTAAGAAAGAAGTAGACTTTTAATAGATATTATTATAGAGAAAGTATTTAATATTATTAAAAATATTATTTAAGCAAGCTAATACTAGTAACCTTTAACCCCAAATAAGAAATTAAATTTAAGATAGATTTATTAAACTTTATATAAGATATATAAATTAGTTAAAAAGATAATAACAGCTTATTATACCCTATTACTTTCTTCTTATATAAGATATATAGTACTAAATTTAACTACTCTATCTATAACAAGAAATTTCTTATAATTATTAACTTATTTAAGGAATTTTAATATTACCTTCTAAGAAAGCAAATACAAGATTAAGGTCTATACAGACTATAAAGAATATATCTTATTTACAATTATATAAGAACTTAGTAGATAATAACTATAATATGCTAAATACCTCTTAGAATTTAATTATATAATTATCTATAAAAAAGAATTAGAAAATAAACAAGCTAATGCTATTAGTTAATAAGCTGACTTTAATACTAACAAGCCTAAGATAAATAAATAAATTCCTTAACTTTAAAATAATTAAAAAAAA
>NW_025764506.1:0-98402 GCF_021365365.1 Ilyonectria robusta
CAGCGTGACACCATGGATCCTCTGAACATGGCTCCGGAAGTGGTCTAAGTGTTGCAGTTTGAGGTCTTTGCACTTGGGATGCTCACACCGAATCTTTTCACCACCTTGCTCGACCCGCTCCCGCGCGACCAGATGCTGGTCATCAAAGTGGTCGTTCATGACAATGGGACGGCAATAAGTAAAGGCACGCTCGTCACGAGACAGTCGCTTATCACCGATGCAGTCGGGACATTGTGCTGCATGCATGAGGAGAGGGAATCGATCGGGGCTGGGCAAAGGTTCGATTCCGGCTTCGAGTGGCTCTGTCTTGATGGGCAGGCAGGCTTTAACCCTGAGCTGGATGCGGTTGCGCTTGACCGTCTCCCTCTTGTCGCAGAGAGCCACCATCAGATTGATGGCCTCAATCCTTCGCTGGGAGATCTCATCTTCAGTCAAGTCGTCAGGCTGGTGGCAGAGAATCTCGGCCAGTCTCGCGCGTTCTGGGATGGCGACATCGATGACAGGCTCCACGTACTCCTCCTCTTCTTCCCCCCGTGCCTGCCTTTCAATGTCCCAAGTGGGACGGTTGTAAAAATAATCCTCGCGGTATTCTTTGACGACCTGCTTTTCATGCTGCGCACGCTTCGAGCAGATTTCATGAATAAGCTTCCGAATCTTGTTCTCATTTTCATGGCCCTCGATTCGATATTTGCCCTGCTTGAGCTGCGCGCGTTGTTCTTCGAGCTCGACAATCTCGGGGTCCGGCGACAAGTTGGCCCACACTTCCTCGGGTACCATGTCTGAGGTGGCTCGAGGATCACGGGTGAGACTCACGTGCGCGAACAGTCGAAATAGCTGACTCTCCTTCTCTTCCTCGAGGAAAGCGTTCTGGAGGTCGAAGGTGGCGATCTCATTGAGGTAGGCGTGGTGGAATGTCACAAACTGAGGGTCGTGGCGCATCATTTGGTCACGCACAGAGTCTGGCGCGTCACCTAGAAACCAATTCGGTCAGCACAGGTCCAAAATCCATTTGAATGCGGGAGGCCCAGGTCGCGATTGATGACCTTGGCCTAGCGGCTTTAAGATGGCTGGAACGAGGACATCCGCTGTCGACCTTCGATCCGCACCGTCCTCAAACCATCTGGCAATGTTGTCACCACCCTCAGGGTCCCTGGCTAATACGACCCGTATGTCGCCGAAATGCTACGCCTCTACCCCCGGCTCGTCACCGACGGCTGTCTTTGTGAAGGTCCCAGCAACCCAAAACTCGACGACCGCCCTGAGCCCCCGAACCCCACGACTCCCAAGTCTCGCTCTCCGGGCGCATCCTCGCTGTCCAGCAGTCCGGGATGGCCCTCTGGGAGTTTCTGTGCCCCGTAACCGGAGACTCGGAAGATGTTTGTCCGTCCGCCGTCGGTTGCCATTTGTAACTGCTCGTGGAGTCTCGCGAGTTGGTACTGGCGCTTGATCAGTATGAAGAGTGGTTGCGGGATCAGAGGTTGCGGGTTCCATTGGGCCAGGGCGCCCATCACGGCTGCGGTTTCCTCGTCCGAGTCGACAGGCCCGTTGGTGGCGTCGTCTTCGTCTTCTATTGGGGCATTTGCATCGAGTGCGGCTTCTGTTGAGGGGGAGGCAGTGGTCAGTCACATCGGTCCGGGGATACAGGCCTGGCCCGGACGGGTACTCACTCTGCTGCTTTGCCTGGTTCTTCTTCTGGTAGGCAGCGAGTAGCATGTCGTATGGTAGAGATCGCCCGGCCAAAGCACGCTTCGCACCCATAGGGTGGCTCTTGCACGTCAGGGATCTTGCGCATGGCTGTCCATTTGGTAAAATCACACCGCATTGGCGCTCGACATCCACAGGCCCTGCGGTCGCATGGTCAGTAAGCAGTCGTACAGTATGTGTCCGGTGAATGTCTTGCTCTTTGGCTTGGGAACCTTGGCCTTGGGTTCGTCCTTCTTCTTCTTGGCCTTGGGCCCCTTGTCTGGATCCCCATCGGCCTTCCTTTTCTTGCCCTCCTTGTCGTCGTCGGGCTTCTTCCCCGCAGCCTTTTTCGCAGTCTTGCTCCCCGTGGGTTTCTTGTCGGCCGAGATGTCATCCTCCCCGTCGCTATCGTCGTCGCCTTTGCCGTCGCCGTTTTCTTCGTCGGCCTTCCGTGCCTCCTCTTCCCTCGCTGCCTCCTTGGCCCTTTCCCTGACCTCACGAGCTTCCTTCTTCCGCCGCGCCTTCTCCTTCTTCAGTCGGAGGCACTGCGCAATGTGTGACTTTGCCGCCGTCTTGAGAATGCCCTTCTTGCAGTGCTTGCATTGCTGTAGATCGACATTGTCTTCGAGTGGTCGGCCGGTCGCAAACGTTTCGCGGGCGTTGTCGTTGAGCTGGTTCACCACGGGACCTAGTGAGGCTACCGATGTTGACGGCGAACTACCACACATGAAGCCAAGAGACCATAGCTATAAATAAACCTGGACCCTTTCAACCCACCTCTTGACAAAGTTATTAAAATTAGACAGTGTGCTGCCATAACTGCCGGGTCCAAGCCCAGATAGTCTGACATAAGGTAGGGAATGGGGACGGCCTCTAGTAACTGTGTTCCAGCTATCTAGTCCAGTATGCTATTTACATCAAAGACAAAGAAGAAAGAAAGAAGTTCCCAAGTGCCGCCGAGCTGTATACAGTTTTCTCACCCCTGGTGCGCACGGGCCCTGTAGGCTCGCCTCGGGGTGTGTAGGTCTCACGGCGCAGCCGCAAGGATAAGGGCCCCGGCCTGTTACAGCAAGCGCCACTTCGCCATCGGTTGGAATGGATTTGGGAAGGCGAGATCAAAGTATTGAAGGCTCTTATTGCTTGTAACGGGCTATGCAAGTACCGTTTTCGGAAAGGGAGGAAGAATATGGTCTCGTAATTATCGAGATTTTTGTTGAAGCAGCTTGACGATGGCCTCGTGCCCCCTCTCGGCGGCCCACAATAGCAGCGTCCCACCCTCTTCGTCCTTCGCCTCGATGTCGGCGCCCTTCTCGACCAGCAGCTTGACGACGGCCTCGTTGCCCTTGGCGGCGGCCTGCCATAGCGGCGTCCGGCCATCTTCGTCCTTCGCCTCGATGTCGGCGCCCTTCTCGACCAGCAGCTTGACGACAGCCTCGTGCCCCCTCTCGGCGGCCCACGATAGCGGCGTCGTCCCATCATACCTATCCTTCACCTCTACGTCGGCGCCTTTCTCGGACAGCAGCTTGACGATGGCCTCGTCCCCCCTAAAGGCGGCCCGCGATAGCGCCGTCCGACCATGTTTGTCCTTCGCCTCGACGTCGGCGCCCTTCTCGAGCAGCAGCTTGACGATGGCCTCGTGCCCCCTCTCGGCGGCCCACAATAGCGGCATCCCACCACCTTCATCCTTCACCTCTACTTCAGCGCCCTTGTCAAGCAGCAGCTTGACGATGGCCTCATGGCCCCTATCAGCGGCCCGCGATAGCGGCGTTCGACTATGCCTATCCTTCGCCTCGACGTCGGCGCCCTTCTCGAGCAGCAGCTTGACGATGGCCTCGTGTCCCCTAAGGGCGGCCCGCGATAGCGGCGTTCGACTATGCCTATCCTTCGCCTCGATGTCGGCGCCCTTCTCGAGCAGCAGCTTGACGATGGCCTCATAACCCCTATCAGCGGCCCACGATAGCGGCGTTCGACTATGCCTATCCTTCGCCTCGACGTCGGCGCCCTTCTCGAGCAGCAGCTTGACGATGGCCTCGTGCCCTTCCTCGGCGGCCCGCCATAGCGCCGTCCTACCATGTTTGTCCTTCGCCTCGATGTCGGCGCCCTTCTCGAGCAGCAGCTTGACGATGGCCTCATAATCCCTCTCGGCGGCCCACAATAGCAGTGTCCCACCCTGTTTGTCCTTCGCCTCGATGTCGGCGCCCTTCTCGAGCAGCAGCTCGACGATGGGCTCGTGCCCGTCCTCGGCGGCCCGCCATAGCGGAGTCCGACCACCTTCGTCCTTCACCTCTACGTCGGCGCCTTTCTCGAGCAGCAGCTTGACGATGGCCTCGTCCCCCCAATCGGCGGCCCGCGATAGCGGCGTCCGACCATCTTCGCCCTTCACCTCGACGTCGGCGCCCTTCTCGAACAGCAGCTTGACGATGGCCTCGTGCCCCCTCTCGGCGGCCCGCGATAGCGGCGTCCCACCAAAGCTGCCGCCCTTCGCCTCGACGTCGGCGCCCTTCTCGAGCAGCAGCTTGACGATGGCCTCGTGCCCTTCCTCGGCGGCCCGCCATAGCGGCGTCCGACCATCTTCGCCCTTCACCTCGACGTCGGCGCCCTTCTCGAACAGCAGCTTGACGATGGCCTCGTGCCCCCTCTCGGCGGCCCGCGATAGCGGCGTCCCACCAAAGCTGCCGCCCTTCGCCTCGACGTCGGCGCCCTTCTCGAGCAGCAGCTTGACGACAGCCTCATGCCCGTTCTCGGCGGCCCACGATAGCGGCGTCTGACCATATTGGCTGTCTTTCGCCTCGACGTCGGCGTCCTTCTTGAGAAGTAGCTTGACAACGGCACGATGGCCATAGTACGACGCTATCATGAGATCCGTAAAATGCTCGGCAGTCCTCATATGTGTAGTCTCCCAATAAATTCTAAACCATACCGAGTAGCTCTTCGAATCCGGATCACAAATTCTAAGAGCGAAAGGTATAATGGCGGCGTCATCGATGATACTAGCCTCGCGGAAGTGAGCGCCCCAAGTTTGGGCCGAGTAATCTAAGAAGGCGTGTGTATCGATGGAGTGGCCGGCTTCCCTATTTGCATCTGTCGCTAGACTAACGTTGGAGTTGAAGGAGTTCAGATAGAGCACGCAGAGCTCCGCAAGAACGGCGTGTGCGTCTTGGGTAGTGATGGAGTGATGCCAGTGCAGTTCTGACGAAACAGTTGTGGGCGATGCCAAATCTGCGAGGAGAAACTCGCGAGCTGTTTGATGAAGGAAATAAATACTGCCTTGATGGATGGAGATGAACAATCCACACCAAGATCTGAGACGCATCTTGAAGTCCTCTTCATTCTCCAAGTCAAGGTCGTGAATAGACTTTAATGTATAGTCTATATTCACAGCAACATTCATTTCCGAGAGGGTTAGCGGCCGGCTCGCTGCCAAGATAATACTCAAAGCTTTCCGAACCATCGGATCTTCCTTAGTCTTATTAAGAATTTGCTCATATGCCTCATTAATACTCCTCGGAAGTGTTGTAATAATGGACTCGACCCCCTTTAGTGTCTTTTTAAAGTCTTCTTTATCCAAGTAGTCGAACACAAGGTATACCCAGAGATAAGTGCGGTGGGTAGTCTCCTGTAATCTTTTCTCCAGGTGGCTCTCGATTTGGGGTGAGAGGCGCTTCTTCACCGATAGCTGATTGACCCGGCGCGTAATGACGTGATTCACCTCCTGACTGATCGTTTCTGACACTTCCTCTCCTGGGATACGGATATTTGGAAAAGCGTCCAATAGGCCGCGGAACTTGGATATGATCTGGTCATACGGGCGGCACGTTAGAAGATACTTCAACTTGCCATGGCCCAAATGGTCGCCGCGGAATTGGCTCTCCACATTCCGCATCAGGTCCGCAAAATCTGATTCGGCACATTCGTCCAGGGCATCGAGGACCATAATTACAGGCCCTGCCTGGGGATCTTTTATAGCGTTTCGTAGAACCTCCCAGAGCGATTGTGTAGCGTTGATTAAACCCTGCCCATCCTTGCGGAATTGTGGCATGGCATGTTTGATTAGAGACGGCTTCTGAGAGAAGAGCTGATGAAGCAGTGCGCAAAGTGCTTGCCGGACGGTGTTCTGGTCTTGGTCTTTGAAGAAGAAGTAGCAGATGGTTGCCGATTGTGGCAGGCCGTGGTCGATCAGGTACTTGGCCAACACCGACTTTCCACAGCCAGGATCCGCCGAGACTAGCAGGGGGCCGGACTCCCGTTTTAACCACATCTGGAAGTGCTTGTGCTTGAGGAACCACTGGCAGGTACCTTCCACTCGGTCTTCCACGCGATTCTTGTACCACTCGTATGTGGTGTCCATGCTCCTTTCGGTGAGACGGAACAACTGAAGACACTCTTGTTCTTCTTTGGACAGCCTCTCCTGGACGAGATCTTGCTGGGCTTGGAGCTGCTCTTTCTGGGCTTGGAGTTGCTCTCTCTGGGCTTGGAGCTGCTGCTTTGCAATGTCCCGTTGCTCTCCTTGAGCTTCATGGATGCCTAGACATAGGATTAACATGTATTAATAGTATGATTCTAGACCTTAGAATTACCAGATAGCAAATCGCCAATCTTCTTTTCAGCTTCAACCCTATTTGGAGGTATTCGACAGAGAAGATCCTTCGCGTATGCAGCAGCCACCATTGCTGCATATCCCTGCCACTCCTTATTCTTGTGGGAATCCGAGTAGTCGCATATACCGCGGATAACCAGGCAAGGAAAGTGGTTCATCAGCCCTGCTGCTTCCATCTCAAAACACAGCACGTCCCTTTCCGCTGCAAGCTTGTCCCGAACCAAAGCGTCCTTCATCAACTGGTTTGCTGAAGCGATCATGCCGTAGTGAATTGCAGGATTATCCTCGTCTTTGGTCCGTTCTGGTCGCAATATCAAGTTTGAGGCATTATCGCCACAGACCATGACACAGGCTGAGTCGTGGGTGATTTCGGGTTTGAATAGCCTGTCGCTGCTTGGCTCCGGTCGCTTGTACTTTTGTTGTAGTCTCGGCTTCCTCTCAAGAACACCGTTGATAGCCTCCTCAAGCTGATGCCCTTCGATCTCATACTGTGCCTTGATTCCACCCATCGCTGCTCGTAGGATCTCTGGTGGCTGGTCCAAGAAAAGTGTTGGTTGAAGTTCCTCACCCTGTATCTTTTTACCAAAGTCGTACTGGAACACACCACCCTTCCCATCGCGAGGAGCGCTGACCACGATGTCGCCTAGGCGGATATCACGTTTTTGACTTGGTGCACCACCAGCTATGCCGACCATCAGGCCGATCCTGACGTTGGGGAAGCTGAGCAGCATGCCTTTTGCGACTCTTGCTGCAGAGGATGTGCCATACTCCCCATCGGGTAACACAGCGATGACGGTGTTGTGTTTCCCAATTCTTCCCAGGGTGTAATCGTTATTGTCATTAGGGGACACATAGTCGGGTCGGTTGTGCTTTTCGTCGAGGAAAACTTGCGCTGCGACGTACTCCGTTATTATGGCGCATATCCAGCCGACCGTGTAGACGTTAGGCTGAGACATGTTCGCTCGCAGGATGATCCGGAGGCAAGGTGAGCTACGAAGGACGATTAGTGTTTGGTTGCCGAGGTCCCTCATCACTTGCCTCCACCTGGACCAGTTAGATCCGCCTGCAGACCGCTGCGATTGCCAAGCACAATAACCAACCTGACAGCGCAACTTGTCCCCACCAATCGCGGGGGTTCAGTGGGATTTTAGGATCTGCGCCAAAGTTCAATTGACAGAGCGTAGAGTACCCGAAAAAGTACAACGGTTATGAAAGAAGCCACGACACCGCGACCATCGCTCAAACAAAAAGCGGTTGGGCAGCATTGGGTAGAAGCAAGTTAGTTAGAAATCCGTGATCAGTTATCTGCTGACCCCCCTCGACCGCGGGCGCTTACTCGCAGTTGAATAAGCACCTCGCCCAATAATATCGTTATCATGCTGGTAGGGCAGGGCGGCATCACACGCTCTTCACCAATCATGCGTTATTGTTGTGTCCAGCCCGCCGTCCACAGCAACGCCTTGCCTCTTCAAGTAAGGAACCTGCTTATGGGCAAATTCTCCAAGGCAGCAGAGTTGACTACTCGAGTTCGTGCTTTCCTCGCCGACGTGTTCGGGCTAACAAAACTGTCAATAGAGTTCTCGGTTCTCCATCCCAGCCAGTCGAGTACGAGAGCAGCATGGCGCCGACGCGTCGCGACACGGTCACGACCAGCCCCTACCATTCTCGCCCGTATCGTACCGCGTCCGCTCCACTACCAGCTCGTGCCTGGTCGGGAGATCTTCGTCACGGAGCGTATGGACCTGGATCTCGTCTACGGAGGTCCATTTCAAAAGTCGTGTCCCGCGCTAACGACGCCACACCCTCATGCCCCTGTCAGCTACCTAGCGGTACATAGCCTTTAGGGCGCTTGTTCCTTAGCTCTGCTGTAGCTCCCTGTATCTCCAAAGGTCTCCAGAGGCTAAGAGCGCCCGCTGCGATCTGCTAGCAGTACTTGATGCGCTATAGATCCCGAGCTTGTAGGGGATGCAGATGATATAAAGTACCTCATGTACCTGCCTCGCTCTGATTGGCTATCTAAAAAAGTGTGGCTTGAGAGCAGGACATGACTTTTGAAATGGTCCTCCGTAGCCAACGGGCAGATGTTCCTCAAGCCCCTCTTACGCTTTCTGCCCTAGCCTCGTTTTGGACCCGACATCGCCCACGATGGGGAGCGGCAGCACGGCTGGCGACAGTGGATGCATGGATAAAAGTGCAGGGGAGGCGTTCGGAGGTGTTTGTGGGGCAATCGGTATTGGATGACGGCAAAACATTATTCCGGAAGTCACTCTCCGTCATAAATGTACACAGTACGCAGACTTGTAAAATGACCCTATGTGGGGTACCTTCCAGGTTTGGAAGCGTGTTGTAAAAGAGGAAGCTATTCATGCTCATTTGTGTATGGTTATTGCCTTGACGGAGACAGAGTGGTGGAAGGGCGCTGTATTTATAAAGGTTTGGAAATCGACAGGCGGAGGATAGAAAAAAAGGCCTGGTCCCTTTGCACGTGCACGGGCCTGGCGTGAGCTGCTGTTCAATGTCCACTGAAGCATGGAACACCGAAGCGGGACGTGCCACGTGAGTTGTTCTTGGAGATCCATGAGCTTCCCCCACCGTCCCAAGGGACGACGCCCCACCAAACCCGATGGTCACTACGGGCGGCACGCTATCGTCTGTGTTGACCAGGGTGCGAAGATGGGAACCAGATGGTCTCCACGGCCACCGTCAAAGTGGCTGGCAGATCGCCAGCACCATGAAAAGCCAATCAGGCCAGGAGTACATCCACAGCATATACGACTCAGTTGAGACACTGCAAGCTCGAAGAAATACTGTGACAATACAATGGATCCCATCAAGCAGCGAAAGCGAGCTGTTACAGAAGGCAAAAGAGGAAGCACGGAAGACGACGAAACTGAAGATGCCGTGCCGCAGAAACAATTCCCTGCGATGCGATCAACCACGACGAACATTGCGCGATTGAAACAGCCCATCACTAACAGCTTGCCTGACAAGGTTGGGAAATACTCTAAGCGAATTGACATAGCGCTACCTGGGAAACACACCAAGAACCTGTACGACCAACTCGGACGAAGAGAGGCCAGTGTGCTCGTTCAGTTGAGGACGGGCATGGCGAGATTGAACGAATACCTGCACCGGATTCAAGTGGCACCTTCTGACATATGTGCATGCGGACGGGCCCGAGAAACGGTTGAACACTTCCTTTTCACCTGCTCAAAATGGAGAGAGCAACGCACGATACTACTAGAATGCACAACCACGCAAAGAGGCAATCTATCCTTCCACCTTGGAGGGAAAACACGATCAGACAAGCACAACTGGGAGCCAGATATCCGGGCAGTAAGAGCTACTGTCAAATTTGCAATTGCAACCGGCCGGCTGGACGCCAACTGAGGTCCAGCCCCACTACCAACACCACTACCAACACCACTACCAACACCACTACCAGCACCACCACTACCTATACTTGCCAAGAGCAGGCGTCGCTTCAGTTGCCGTAGATAGGATGCTGAACACTTGAAGAATGGCCTTTAAGCAGGTCTGCTTAGTAAACTTCCTCATGCGAGGTCAGTAGAACCGGGATGGGACGTAATGAAGAGTCAGAACTGGATGTAATACTATAAGGGCTTGGGCGAGAAAGAGACGCAAGTTGGAGAAGGGACCATGTAATTAACTAATAGTTGCCCTTCTGGCTCAGGCCACCGGGCGTAATAGACTCTGTGTGTGTGTGTGTGTGTAACGTGTAATACGTATTTACTCTATAGTCTTGCACGCGAGCCAAAGGCTCCCATTGTATTGTACATAGCGTGGGAAGACTGACTTCCTACATTCGTATCTACCCCGGGCGTCTCCTGAATGTGCTGCGCTGGGTCCTTCAAGAGCGACCAGCACACCCGGGATTCTCCACCCCATCATACACGAAGGGTGACTCATATGGTACACTGTTCTTAGACGCTTACCCCAGGGGTGGATTAGCATTGCGCAACGGTTCTGACAGCCATTTTCGGATACGCACGTACATGACGCGACAAAATCCCTTCACATGCGCTACAGACACAGCGGATTCAGTAAGCCACAAGTGGAAATTCTCGGGCCGAAAATGGCTATCCCTCTTTCCCTCAGTTTTCTCTTTTGGCATTTTGTTGCCTCATTGACTGGCTCCAGACTCACCTGTCTCATGGTGTTTCAGGGTTAGATCTGGCTGTCCTCTTCCTAGCAAACGTCTCTCTGTGGCGCTAGGTTGCCTACGCTTTAGGAACTACGATATGACTAAAGTTGCTTCGATACCAAGGAGCACAGCATAATACCCGAGTGACTGCAATGACTTACTGTATAGTCTACAGTAGCTTTCATCTCAACAGAGCCTGGAACGACACTATCCATGAAAATGCTCCAGCATCTGCCAACAGAGGTGGTAGCGTCGGTAGTCTTGCAAGTAATTTACCCCCGCTATTGTTGGCTTTTCTCGGAGCCCATGCTGATGGAAATAGCTAAGCGACAAGCGGGATCTAAAGAGCTTATGCGAAGTCTCGAAATACTTCTACGATTTGACAGCGCCATTTTTATATGGCGTGCATGAAGTGGTGGTCCAAACCTCGGAGCAAGGTGTGAATCAGGCGCAGGCTGACCCGGTCCTCGTGGTATGCGAGCGACCGCTGAAGCTCTTGGAGCGTGTGACGAAGTTGCGCGTGGCTGCTGCCGTTTCTAGGAAAAGACGTACCTATAACAGGCACGAAGAGTCAGACGAGCAAAACGAAGCTGCGCTCGAGAGGCTCGATGATGAGATAGCTTCTATTGCGCGGCACTTCAAGGACGAAAAACTTCGTCATTTCACGTAAGTTATCAAGATTCAGATGCTGCGAATTGCTCACGCCGGTTGTAGGTGGGATGCAGGGAGTCATGTCCCGGCTCTTCTCCTCGGACAAGACGGTTATCTGCCCAACCACCAAAAACGCATCGAATATCTTGGACTTGTGACGACTAGTAACGAGCATCCGCCCCCAAGGCGCGCATTCCTAGCTTTGAACGAGTTTAAATTTTTGAAAGCCATTTCTTGGATCGGATTCGGCTCGGCAAATGACTTCAAGGTGCTTGACTCGGCGCTGAGGTTAAATGCCCACCATCTCAACAGCTTGGAACTCGACTTAAATTGGATCGCTCATAGCGGCTGGGGTGCAGATGCGGATTCAGCCTGGTTCAAGTCTGCATGGCGGACTTTAACCCTTGCTAGTGAGGCCAACTTTCCGCGGCTGGCACACCTGTCCTTGTCGCGACTTGACCTGACGCACTGGGATCTATACCAACCCAAGGGACGCAATCGGTACGGCCTCGATGGAAGGTGGCCGCGTACACTCGATCAATTACCTCTCGAGTCGTTGGTGCTCAGACAATGCCAGGGCTTGACATCATTTTTGGCCGCGTTGGTATTATCGTCTTGTCTATCTGGCCTTCGCTCGCTGGAAATTGTTGAACCACCAGCCTGGGGGCATTATGATTACGAGGATTGTGACTTGGTCGAGTACTGTCTCGAAGAACTGCATGGGCTTGAAAATCTCTATCTCTCCATCCCGGATTCTTCGTCTGTCAGTTGGATATGGGAAACTGCATCACGTATGTCCGGCCTTCGACGCTTCATCTTTCATGCAAGAGGCGTACACGACGATGAGGTCAGGGACACGAGTGACATGGCATTTCCACAAGACCTGAGCCGATATGATCTTGAGTGCTACTGCTACCCAGACACCGATGCTCCATTATTCGATGAAGAGTGCCCGAATTACATTGGTAGACTGGAGCTCGAATGCATAGGCGTATCGTGCCACACCCGACATCTGGTAAAGTCTTGTCCTTTGGCGTTCCAAAAATTCCGAAAGCATCTAACTCGAGTGTAGAAAATCGTCGTAGAGCCGTTTTGTCAAAAGAACTGCCTGAAGATATTACACGTTCGACAGTCAGGGCGGGATATTGAGGAGTTCGGCTCTTGGGTCCTCGAGAAAATGCAGTCGACAGAGGAAGATGCGGGCTCAATCGCTCCAAACGCACTCGGCTGCGTCTCTCAGTCACCGGTCACGAACGGTCGCGGTAGCGGCTCGACATGCTTGAGCGATGACTTCCATGGTTTTGCAGACTGGGCGTTTGGCGCTAGTGGGATTCCTTCTCTCCGCATTCTAGCGTACGGAGACTTCTCATGTTCTGGACGGTTCGAAGCTCACTCCTTTTTCTTGTGTCGGGCACGTCTGGAGGATAGCGAAGTTCGCTATCGTTTTTACGATCCGAAATTAGAGCGGGATCCAGAGCTCGAGGATCTTCTGAGCCAACACGACGGGTTTCTCCAGGCGTGTCCAACAAGCCACCCCTAGGGTTTGTGATGATGACCAAGTCAAAGAGAGCTCTGCCGGGCCATTAGCGAACCTCTGGATTGAGACGGTTAAAAAGTGATGTGCAGATAACAAGTGGCAGGAGCAGTCTGACGCTATGGATTTCGGGCAAGCGGCGACTCTGGCCACCTGACGACCCTCCTCACGGTAACTGCACCATAATCTTCTGATGCGCAGAGGCTAACTTGGGCAGCATCCGTGTGGCAGCATCCTTGGAGGACAGGTAATGTGAAAGACTTGGTCGCACTTGCGCTCTGTGAAGGAACGTGAATGCGGATGTCAGGCGGGCCTGTGGAATCGGAAGGGAAGCGTGACGGCTCTCCTTGAACGCCTTGGAGGGTCTCGACACGAATTAATAGGGAGGAGACAGGGGAGGGTCGAGATCGGAGCATCTGCATCCAAGCACGAGCCGAGCTGCTGCCTGAGATCTTACAGCTCTTACCTCACAAGGTAGTATCGCGAATCAATTACGTTTCTAGCTAGAGAGCCTTGGTAATAGAGTTCATGGTGCACGGTTGAGCAACAAGATGACCATGCTTCGGTGTCCTCGCTGTATGGTGAGTGCGGTTGCGATGCAAGTTGACAGGGACGCTGTCGGTCAGTGGCGTGGTAGCTAGTACTAAGATATGCGCATGTGGATAAACATATCGCCATGCGTGTGTCTGTCTAGTGCACAATGGCCGTTGCAAAGCCATGAGAATCCAGTCCGTAGTAAAGTTTGGCTGCGTAAAGAACCCCTTTGACATCCAATCCACCGCAGAGTCTGAACGCTGTGCTCGGGAATACAATTCGACAGAATGTCCATTGCGACAATTTGTCGGCATAAGGGAGACAGGTAAAGGGCCAAGAGCCTGTGTCATGACGACCGGATGATATCTACAAGTTGATTGAAGCCCATAGTTTGCGAAATCTACATGTGCTGCCCGAACTGGCAACACCAATTAGTGCACTTCGATCCGCGCGGCAAAAAATTCTGATTCGGGAGCCTGGCTGCTTTGGGAGATTCACTTGCAGATCACCAAGCGGAGGTCATCACAAAAAAGGTGGCGCAGGCGGGTGGCTGTTGAAGACGTTCTCACGTACGTCATGCTTAGTCACTCACAATGAACATCGGGATACTGTGCGTAGTCAAAACAAAACACTGTGACTTTGCCAAATGGGGTGGCTTCAATTTTGGCCGCCGCTGCGGGCGTGCGGGTGTGTGTGCAGAAAATACTTTTGGTATACGCATGGACTACGTCCACAAACGTCGTCCATCACGTTTTCCGGGACCGTTGTGGACCATACCGATGTACTGACAAAGTCCCGATGGAGCTCACCAGAAACGGACACTGTTGGGGGTGTGCGGGTTGTGTCTAAAAAGTACGTTTTCCGGGACCATTGTGGACAATGCCTCACCAGAAATGGACACCAAACTTCGACATCACATTAGACCACCAAAGAGCAAAGGTGAAAGGAGACATTTGTGCCGTTGTTCTTGCATGAGATTCCAATAATGACTTTCGTGAAATGGCTGTTTGAGGCCACTGCCAATGGCCGCATCTGCTGCATGAAATAGACCCGATTCGTGGCAGTTTAGGTGAGTGATTCCTCACCCGACGGACAGAGTCTGGGAGAATAGGTGTCGATGCCCTTTGCCGCACGGTGGTTAGAAGTCGTGGGAGGGGACCTGCCGCGGCGTAGCACTGTGGCGCATCTTTCCCGTTGCGTACGATCTGTGGCGCTCGATGACGTTATTGCCGAAGCTCTGCGGCTAAACGAGTGCAGGACGCTAATGCCGGCAACTGGACCATGCTGGGTAGTTGGATGGGAAGAGTGAAGCACTCGTTAAGACGGTCGCAATCAATCATTTTTCAGTTTGTTCTCTTTTACACGGCTAGACAACATCCAATTTTATGACGAGCCGTCTTGTGCACCAGCGGATGTTTTCGCTATCCCAATGTGTCGGCTGTTCCCAGCCAGCGCTACTAATAGTCCAGACCATTTGGACTATTAGTCCAGACTGCAGATCAGGGAAGGGAATACGGACGCCCAGTGTGGACGCTAAGTACGCTAGGTTGTTGGCATGACGTCACAAAACCAGGGTACCCATGATTGTTGCTGTGCCAACCATTTTGTTTTGGATAATTCTGAACGATTTACTGGTGCTATCCAGATCAACACGGCTCGTTTCAAGGGACGCGCCATCCTAGTCGTCAATCCACGAACGCCCGTCGTGGATTGATTATTGATCTTGGATTGCAGTCTGGACTAATAGTCTAAACGGTCTGGACTATTAGGAGCGCTGTTCCCAGCTCGGATGGCCCAACCTCTGGTGAGTTAGTGAGTAGACGACCCCTGCCTACCCCCAATTGCGCAGACAAACCCAACAGTACACACACACACACACAATTTATTACGCCCGGTGGCTTACAACCAATAGGGCACTAGTTGCTATTATACATATCCGTTTCCCAAGCTTTGTCATAATCTCGTAAAAGCCCATGCAGCGTCCAATTTCTGCTAATGCATCTTCGTTTTCAATCTTTCCGCGGGTCTCGTGGGGTTTGTATTATTAGCAAGCGAACTTGAAGGCTATTCTCCAAGTGTTCAGAGTCCTATCTACGGTGGCTGAAGCGGTGCCTGCTGTCCATGGCACGAGGTGTTTGATGTAGGGTGGGTTAGTAAGAAAGGGTAGGTAAGGTTTTGCAATCTGTCTTCAACGTTGCGTGTTGTCGAGTCGCCCTGTGGCTATCGCAAATCGTACAGTCGCGCGGACTGCGTCCATATTTGGCGTCCATTTTGTGTCGTCTGACGGTGATTTGCCTCCTAGGAAGAACGAGAGATTTCCTCTTTGTGTCTCGGTGCACTGCAACATTTCGGCTCGCTGTGCTATCCATTTCCTGCACCGGAAGAGAAAATGCTCAACCGTCTCTGTCGCTTGTCCACATGCGCATTGTGCTGATGCTGCTGCTCAAGTATTGATTTGTATTTTCAGAGAAAATAACTAGTAGAGGCGCAGCGCGTCTACCTACATAGACCCTCTACCTTGCATCCCCTTGGATCCTATTCCGCTCCTCGCGCGGGGCACTGCCGGTTCGCAAGTCAATACCAGTTTGCTCCTTAAGCCCACCTCCACAGCCAACCCAAAGCCCCATCCTCGATGGCCATCTTCAGGATCCTGTCCTCTCGGTAGACCGACACGCGCGTCCGTCCTCTCGGGCCATATAGAAAGTGTCGTAACTGCAGTCCGCCCACCCAGCCTTCCGTCGCTTCCATTATATGCCGCGCCCCGCAGATTGTCAGTTCTGTTTCGCGCTACCTCGCAAGATCTCTCTTGCAAGGCCGACCGTGTCTCGCAGGAGTTTGTCCACTTGCATCCTCTCTGTACCCAGAACAGCCGAGCAACGCAGTGTCGCCCCTCCTACTAACCAAGGTGCCTTGTCGTTCTCTGTGCGGGTTCAAGAGTGCCGTTCCTTCTCGTTCGTTTCGCCGTGACTACTTCCTATCGCTTATCCGGCGCGTCTTGGTGTCCTTACAACAGAGCAGCCCAAAAGCACCGCAAGGGTGTCCTCTTCCACGACCCATATGTTCATGGTTTGTAGGCTCGATTTCGCGGTCGCCGTTCGGGTGGTTTTTAAAGTGTTCCCTTGTTGCTTGTGGAGGGTGGGGCTCGTGAGCCCTGTCGCGCAACCACCGCCCAAACCAGCGGACAAATGCTGGTTGGTGATGACTCTTCTTAGCTCTGCGAATGCCTCGGAGACAAAAGGCATTCCCAGGTTCCCAGCTGGCACCGCGAGGAGGTGAGAGTCGTCGCCGGCCTTGTCTGCTCTAGCGGTGGAGGGTTGACAGCTAGATGCGGCGAAGATCTTGGGGATCCACTGACCACGCTGGTTACGGCATGCGACTCAATTGACGCGTCTCGTCCCCTGAGCATCCCAAGGGTGTCCTGCGGTAGTCCGAGGCCCACGTCATTGCAACCGTAAACAGCTTAGTGTTTCAATCTGGCCAATGAAATATGTTCCTGCGCCGCAAGGACTTGGCATGTGATCTCAGTGCTAGCTGAGGCGGAAGGCAATCTTCTTCTTTCGGCCCGGCACAAATATGAAGCTGAGAGCTTGTCAGCGTGAGTGGTGGACTTTTGATAGGTAAAGCCAAGAAACGAGGGTAGAGCAGGACGGCTAGTCCGTACACAGCTGCACCCTCCGCAGCACTGGGCCCAACTCGTGGAGAGATGTTTTCCCCTCGGTTTCTCCAGGCAACTCCACGCTGACTCGGCCCTCGATTCGTCCGCCGCCTGCTCAGCCGCATCGTTGACCTCAAGCATTTTCAATGCCAAAAATCTCATAATACCGATTTTATTGCTGTCGGAGTCTGGGCCTCCAAGGCAGGGTACGATTTGCTCGAAATCCACCATAGATATGACCGTCATCATCTATATAATTCACGATCCAGTTTCGTCCTATGAGTGCTGGCCAATCCCTTCTTTGCAGTTCTCTTGCTCGTTCCAGATATTCCTCCCTTGTGCGTGGTGGTGACTCTTCGCTGTACCGATTACTTTCAAGCCATACATGGACAATCTGGATGTTCCGGAAAGGTTCCATGATCTCTAGAGCTTGATCCAAATGACTCCAAATCCCCGTTTCGTCAATGATGACGTTTTTGAAATGGTCGAGCTGCCGGCCATAATATTGTCTTAACTCGCGTGCGGTTTCCATGGTGGCGTCAAAGTGAAGCCAAAGAATGTCAAGCTCGGGATGGAAAATTAGGTTTGAGGACGGTAAGCCAGGATGCTGCAGGCGAACATATCGGTGAAGGGCCATTTTATCAAGCTCGTTATGAATCGAAAGGCTGTTCTGGTCCGCTTCAAGAGGTGCGCCCTGCTCTTCACTCAAGTCTGCGACATCTTGCTGTAGAAATGTTGACAACCGGCATGATACACGAAAGTAATATGGATCGATAAGTCGACTTCTTCGGCACTCTAGACAATTTGGGGATTGACAACAGGCGATCTGGATAACTCGAGGCTCTCGGCTTGCTTGTCCCAATGACAAGCGAACCCCGAGAGCTCCGCGCCCTAAAGCTTCGCAATCAGCAAGCTACAGGCTATACTCAACGTCATCTCACCTTCGTTCTGGTTCATGAAGACGGGTTGGAATGGTACAAGACCATTAGACAGCTTCAAGGAGACCTCATACAGAAGTGCATTGCTTTTAGACAGATTGTCGAAGGTTGAAGTTCGCGTACGCTAATCGGTGGTGGCATCATGTGACAGGATGAACAGAACTTTCTCGAACGGCGACTGGTACATCTGCGCCTGGGCGCTGATTTAATTTCCCACGCCTGGGCGCAGAGTATTACTAAGAGTTCAGATCTGCGCTGTTCCATTGGCCCATTCGGCATGGCATCAAATTCGCATCGAGCGAATTTTGTTTGTTCGGACCACAGTGCGGGTCCCTGGACCCTTAAAAAGGACCCCTGGATGCGGTTTCTGGTGCCAGATATGGCGCATCCAATGGGAGCAATAACCTTTGACACGTCTCGGAACCGGCATCACATCTCAGGCCGAGCAGGTTCATGGGCCTTTAGCCAGGCCCTCCGACGATGCTGATGGTGCCAGAAAGAGCACACGCAGCCAAAGGCGGCCGATGATACATCCGCGGTGGATAACTTGGTGCCGAGCCCAGACTGTGTGAACGTCTGTCTGCGTTGTGTCATTCCTCAGGAGACGAGAGGGAGGTCAACCAGTCCAGCGACAGGTGCTGCTCAATGAGACACGGTGGCTTCAATCTGAACGGGCATCAAATTAGCGCCTGTCGGCCCCTGGCTCTCGCGCGGCGGTTCCTGGGCTAATCTTAACCCACTTGGGCTAATTTCGTCACAAGTTAGCGTCGAAATTCCTGTCGCGGAAATGAGCGACCTGATCTTGACAAGTTTCCTCCAACAGTAAGCGAAGGTCTCCGGAGCTTGACAGCACCTACTACGTTGTATTGTTGAGAAAGAGGAACGAAAATAGAACAAAGGCTGCTACACTGACTGTAGGCGACCTTGCCGGAAACCGCGTTTGGGTTGTAATTCTCGAAATCGTCTCCCTGCCGTTTCCTCTTCTTCCTGGATACCTTGAAAAGCTGCTTGTGTTTGAGCGTTGGAAGAATGGTGGCGCGGTCGAAGTCGACGAGCATGACGCGGCGGCGCTCGTCGTTCCAGAGCCGGTTGGCGTCGCGCTCGTCGCCGTGGTCGACGCCCTCGGCCCAGACGGCCTGCGAAGAACGCCGCACTTCCGCCGCTAGGTCCGTCGCGCCAGCGCCGGCACCCGCGGCCACCGTGTCCGCCGTCGTCTCCCCGCCCCACGACATCAGCATCATGTGGAAGACCCTGGCCCCGCCGGGGAGTATGTAGCCCCGCTCTAGCCGCGCGAGACCCAGAGCCTGTCGAGCCGCGCGTAGATACGGCTTTCGTGCTCTAGGCGATGGAGATGGCCCGACAGCGTCCCCTTGCCGGCAAATGTGTACCCGTGAGGAAACCTATCCCAGGCACTTACTGTTCGCTAACTCTGTATTAGGAGCAAGCTTATCCGTTGGCTATTAGAAGAACGCCAGCGAGCTTCCAGCAGTCCAGGACTATCCCAACCCTATCACCTACGTCCAGTCCAATGGCTAGCCAGCGAGACTCAGAGGAGGACGAAGATGACAAGCAAGATGAGAGAATGGAGAATAAAAGAACAAGAGGAGACATCGCCAACGCAGACCGCTGAAATAAGAGGCAGGAATAGCTCGTAAGTCTAGTGCCTCTAGTCAGTAAAACGCTTTGAATCTATTATATTTTGCTGTCTATGCTAGTATCCAAAATGCCGGGGCGCCCGCACAGTCCTCTTGCAAAAGTTTTAGGCTATTCTAAATCGAGTGAACTCTTAGGATACCGTACCATGAACCCTCATGGCATGGTTCTGTACATGCATCTTATGCTGTAGGTCTAGGTCACAAACCTCACACCGAGAGGGGGTATTATCAGGCAGCTGATCAAGATGCCTTCGGCGGAAGTGCTTCGACAGGTCACCGGAAGTGTAAAACTCATGGGTGAGCTCGCTCACACGAGGGTCGTTTGGTTCAAGAGAGAGTGCAGCACCGATGCACAGAAAACATCTCCTCGGCCTCTCTTTCTCGTTTTTGACGAATACAGAGAGCACGGCGATACCCACGGGGCTATCTTCCGATGGGCCACAATGAGAACTGGGCAGCGGCTCCTTCGCTGCCGAGACGTTGGTTCGACGTGCGGTACGGCCTTCTACCACGCTGCAGTAAGCGACGATGGCGTCGATGAGGTTGTCCCTGCGTCTATAATATCCTTCGAGAGTGTTATCGACTGCGGCGGTCAGCGCTTCAACTAGGCGCTTCTGTGCTGGACGCTGAGGGGGACAGGTTGCATCTACGGCCATGGGTTTGGAGAACCCGCGGCCCTGGAGTTGGGATTGGATATCATCCACAGCCTGCTCATCCGTCCAAGCGTCTTTGATTCGTTGCAATAGTTCCCTCTTGAGCCTCTGCTTCTCGTTCCTTAGCGTTCGAACGGTGTCCTGGCGTTTCTTCGATCCAGGTGGCAGCCGTCGGACCTGTTCCGTTAGCTTCCTGATGCGAGGGTATGTGCTGACAGATGCAGCTTGCTCTGCCGTCAAATCGGTCGGCCGCCGCTTGCTGTTCGCATGACCGATGCTACAAGCCTGCTTCAGCAGCGCCTGTTGCGGTCTCTGGCCCCGGATGATCGCCCAGGTATCTAGGCGTAGTTGGCGTCCGAGGTAATGCTTCTGGAACGGAACTGAACTGTCGTGGTCGAGCGCTAAGTTGCGGATAGCATCGCTAGCATAGGCTGCAGAGGGGTCAGCTTGGGTAGCAGTTAACAGGTAATAGTGAAACTTACGGCTTCCGTCGAGCTCGTTGCCAGCGTTATAGCGCAGGCTATAGCAGATGGTAGTATACAGTCGGCCTAATATTTCTCCAATTCTCTTAATCCATGCCGCCATCATGCCATACGTGATGGGTTCTGTTAGTGACATCTCGAAGCCGGTAGCGGTTTTGACGGCTAGGCGGAACAAGGGTACGTCATCCAAATCATCTCGGAGTGGCAAACGCAACTCCCGGTCGTCAGGGTGGATGTCCAAGTTGTCCAGCTGCACAGCTGAGACGAGGTAAGATGCCAGAAAGGCTCGATGCCGGAACAAGATGCCCAAGAGGAAGGCATGGGGGCTAAGAAGTAAGGTTGGATCGAAAATTGTCTCGGGGACAGTAAATGTCTTGCTGTTACAGGTCAACATCGTCTGTATCAAGGTAGACCAGTCCGTCAGATAGATATCACCTACGCGTCCTTGGTACCGAGGTACGTCTTGGTAAACTCCGGCGTGAACTGGATAAGAATGTTGTGGGGTCCTCCTTCAGGGTCTCTTGCCAATACAACTCGAATGTCTCTAAACCGGAGCCGCAAGATGGCCAAGGGACGAGCACCGGCAGGAGCAAGTAGGAGAAGGAATAAAACCGCAAGAATCCGGAGCTCTCCGAGATCAAACGACTTTCTCGTCGTGCTCACCGTTGTTTCAATTTGCTCCTTGAGGTCATCGATTGTCATGCAGCGGTTCTCCCTCTTCTTTGTGCTCAAGTCATGATCCTTTGCCAGCTTTCGAAGGACCTGCGGTCGTTAGAGAAGAAGAATGGGCTGTAGTGGGCTCGGAGACATACCCTATGCATCTGACGATTCATTTTCGGGTCGAGCTTTGCACCTACGACCCTCTCGTATACAAGTCGGAAGACCTTCCAGGTTGTACCCAGTGCGCTGCTTGTTTTGATGCCCTTCATCTTCCTATCATCCTTGCCAGCCTTCAGGTCTAGGCGCCATGTGAAGAAGCTTGCGAGTATACCGATGGAAATGGATTGGAGGCACTCATGGGGATTGCCAAATTTGTTCTTGTTGCAAAAGCTAGAGTTGTGTACAGTATCATTAGCGAGAGCCAAGGTAGATGGATTTCTGGGACGTTACAGCTGCCAGTGTTCCTCAACCGCGTTGAGGAGTTTCTCGGTCCCAGGACTGTAGTCTTGACCGTCAAGAGCACCCTCATTGACCTCTGCCGCTATCCGATGGTAATACTCTGGCGGGTGGACGTTGTCAAGGAGCTGAGTAAGATCATCGACGTCAACATGGTCGTCAACATCATCGAAGGGGTTGATCTCGGTGATGTCGGTCTCTGCGTCAGACACTTCATCTTCGTTCACGTCAAAGACTTCGTCATCCTCGGGCGAGAACGATGCGTCTGAATCGTCGGCATCGCCAAACAAACGCTGGCGGCGCCGCATGCTAAGGAGGGTTCGAAGATGTAGATAAGAGGATCTTGGATCGTGGAGACGATGCGAGTAGCGGCTGAGTGAAGCCGATGCTGCCTCGGTTTCTTAGAGAAAAGAAAGAGAGGGAAGGGAGGTGAGCACGCTGCCCTCCGCGGGAGCGGGGGCTACTCTTAATAGTCGAGGGAGCCATTTCTGGCTCTGTTGCTGACGGTAATACATTCTGGACGAGAGGCCCAATTCAGGGCACTGGCTCGGTGGAGCAAAATTATTTTGGGTGGTACATTGGGGGTACACTATGTACCAGCAACACCAATGTGGACCGAGTGTGCTAGCACTATAGATGTGCTGGCACAATCGTGCTATCCCGTGGGATTTACTAGCACAGGTGTGCTTGCAGCATTCGCACTGCTTTCAATTTACCTTAAAAATACCGTTCACTTAAGACCCCGAGCGCCTATGTTTCTGGAAATGTGAGATAAGATAATGTTTGAGTGCATGGTGACGTCTATGGCGGACTTTCCTAATTACTACTTAACAGCGAAGTGAATGTCGCATAAGTGTTCTTGCAGAACCGTTCGGCAAGCGACGCTCACTATAACACCCTAGAGTTAGACTGGGAGAAGCTGAGGGGACGTTAGCGGGGTCGTGTCTCCACTAATAAACCGGAGCAATGCTGGTCGAGGGGGACCTACCACGGTAATGGTAGTCGCCTTGATCTTCTCGACAAGCGTTAGCAGGTCCCGCTTGCTGTTCGATGATTCAGTGGACATTAAACAACAGTTCACGTCGGCACCGCGCATGGCCAGCTACCACTAAGAGGCCAGTCCATTTTTCGGTCGTCCGCCTGTCCATGTCAAAGCGGTGGCGAGCCCGACCTGCATCGCGGTGAGCATAACGGCGAGTTGCGTCTGAGCTAGCCAACAAGATGAACTTGTCGTGAACGAAGTCGCTGTACCGGTTCCAGTGCGGCAAGTACCCGCAGCAGGTTCTGCCGGAGACAGTAGATCTTGCTTAGCCGGTTCAGACGCAACTCGCCGTGGTGGAATCGCGGGTCGATGTGCGGGCAGATGAGCTCCGTATCCAGCTGCTCAACAAAGATCCTCCACCCAGGCCACGATATTTCCGGCGGGAGCAAGCGATTCTCCTTGGCGATGCGGAAGTCGCTCTGGTGGGATATCAACGCGGCGTAGGAGAACAGGAAGCCGAGCGCATGTTGCCGAATGTCTCGCCCGCGCTCCTGGGTGCATCCTTGGGCGTTGTCCTTGTCGCTGGAGCAACCGCACTCCCCTCCGCGAGAGGGATATTTCGTCCAGAACTAAGGCTCAAGCAGGAAGCGCGGGATGGGCTTGAGGAACATCCGGCCTGTTGTCCAGACGAGATGCATATCCATACGCTCCGTGATGACGATCTCCCGACCGAGGACGAGCTGGTGGTGCAGAGCACGCGGCGGCATAAGCCGCCCCGCGACCCGGAGCCAGCTGTGAATGCTGGCCAGCCGCTGCAGGTCGAGCTCCTTCTCGACGCAGGGCGTGACTTGACGACCAGCAGCAGCCAAGTCACCGGACTCTGTGCGGCACGACGCGGGCAAGAGCGACAGGAGCTGGTCGTGGTCGTGTCGCGACGCGTCGGCGCCGTGCTCGTTCTCACGCTCGAGGAGCCGGATGGATGGGGGACTCTGTTAGCAGAATTGTTAGCTTGGACGGGTCAGCGACGGAGAGCACGGGTGGCGAATGCCCGACACGGCGGCATTCCGGTTTCGCCTCCGTCTTGAGAATTGCCAGCCATCTCCGGGCTGCCGAGAAGCGGGTCCCTGAATTGACGCGACTAGAGGCTGCTGTCTGCGATGGATTGGACTCGATACGTTCAGAAAAATGACACGGCGCAAGCACTCGACCTGGTGTTCAACCGGATCACATTTGGCGCGATACGCGGGCGGGGAAGGCCCTTGGTCCACGAACCAGCAGTCAAACATGATTGGTGAAGCGCGTGTGATTCTGCTCTGTCGTGGCGCATGAGCCGACATCTATTGGGCGAGAGGTGCTCATTCAACTGCAAGTACGCGCTGGCGGTCGAGGAGGGGTGGCTTCGCCGGATCACTGATCACGCATTCCTGCCCGACTTTCCCTCTGCCGAACTCTGCCGAACTCTGCCCAGCAGCTTTGTTGTATGAGCAATGCCAATCCTATTCTTGTGGCTTCTTTCATAATCGTTGTGTTTCTCGGCGTTCACTCAATCATCGAGCATTGGCGACTTCTACCTAAACCCCGCGATTAGAGGGGTTAGCTGCGCTGCTGCCTTGGCCGTGGCGCTAGGGACCTTGGCAAAGACGTGGCCGCTGCCCCTGCCAGATTCCTTTCCTATTCCAAGTGCAGTGCTGACCATTTGACTCCAATGCGAAGTTGCGGCCCTCGAATACGGTCAACTGCCAGAAAGTCGTCAATTCGGGTTCGCCCTTCTGAGGATTACACCATAGAAAATGCTGAAGCGAAACAACCAAGGTGCTGCAACTCGTGCCACAAAGAGGAGGAAGCCAGCTTTTGATGATGCGAGAACACCAGCAGCCGACGCTCCTGGGCGAAAGGCAAATGATGACTACACCGTCGGGTGGATCTGCGCTATAAGGACGGAGTATGTTGCCGCACAAGAATTTCTCGACGAGGAGCACGAAGTACCGGAGTTTGTGTCACCAAACGATACCAACGACTACACATTGGGTAGACTTGGGAAGCATAACGTCGTCATCGCTGTGTTGCCCGATGGTGAATACGGAACGTCTTCCGCGGCCAGTGTAGCGACGAACATGCTGCACAGCTTCCCCAATATCAGAATAGGTTTAATGGTCGGCATTGGCGGCGGTGCACCAAGTGAGAAGCACGACATTCGTCTGGGCGACATTGTGATCAGCGCACCTCGTGACGGCGAGGGCGGGGTGTTCCAGTACGACTTTGGCAAGACGATCCAGGACCAGGCCTTTCAACACACGGGGTTTTTGAACCAGCCCCCGACAACTCTGCGAACTGCGTTGACGGGAATCCAGGCCAAGTACGAGAGGAAGGGGCATCAGCTTGAAGAGGCTATCAACGACGTTCTCGAGAAGAGTCCGAGGCTACAACGACAAGGATACAAGCGACCGCCGCCAGAAACTGATAGGCTATTTAAGGCCGAAGTTACTTGCGACTCGAGGGGCTGCGCAGCATTCTGTGCTAATGACCCATCAAATCTGGTACCGCGGCGCGAACGGACGAAACATGACGATAATCCGGCAATTCATTACGGCCTGATTGCTTCAGCAAACCAGTTGATGAAGGACGCTTTAGTTCGGGATAGGCTTGCAACGGAGAAGGACGTTCTGTGTTTTGAAATGGAAGCAGCAGGCCTGATGAATCACTTTCCGTGTCTTGTGATTCGCGGTATATGCGACTACTCGGACTCGCATAAAAACAAGGAGTGGCAAGGATATGCAGCAATGGCGGCGGCTGCCTATGCGAAAGATCTTTTATATCGGATCGCCCCAAACAAGGTTGAGGCTGAGAAGAAGATTGGCGATATTCTATCCGGTAATTCCAAGGTCTTAGAATAATACGATCAATACATGTTAATCCTATGTACAGGCCTCCATGAAGTTGCGGAAGAGCACCTGGACGTTGCAAAACGACACCATGAGGTTGCAGAAGAGAACCGCGACCTTACAAAAGAGCAGCTCCAGGCCCAGAAAGACCTCGCCAAGGAGAGACTGTCCAAAGACGAACAAAAAGAAAAAGAAAAAGAAAAACAAAAGTGTCACCAGCTGTTCCGCCTCACAACTGACGGCAGCGACGCCACGTACGAGTGGTACAAAGGCCGAGTGGAAGAAAGGGTTGAAGGTACCTGCCTGTGGTTACTCAAACACAAGCATTTCCAGAGCTGGTTGAAACAGGAGTCTGGGCCCTTGCTAGTCACGGCGGATCCTGGCTGTGGAAAGTCGGTGTTGGCCAAGTACCTGATCGACCATGGCCTGCCACGATCGACAACCATCTGCTACTTCTTCTTCAAAGACCAAGACCAGAGCACTGTCCGGCAAGCACTTTGCGCACTGCTTCACCAACTCTTCTCTCAGAAGCCGTCTCTGATCGAGCATGCCTTGCCACAATTCCGCAAGGATGGGCAAGGATTGATCAACTCTACAGAATCGCTGTGGGAGATTCTACGGAACGCTATAAAAGATCCCCAAGCAGGACCCGTAATCATGGTCCTTGATGCCCTGGACGAATGTGCCGAATCGGAGTTTGCGGACCTGATGCGGAATGTGAGGAGCCAATCCCGTGGCCAACAGTTGGGCCATGGCAAGTTGAAGTATCTTCTAACGTGCCGCCCGTACGAGCAGATCGTGTCCGAGTTCCACGGCCTATTGGGCGCTTTTCCAAATATCCGTATACCAGGAGAGGAAGAGTCGGAAGCCATCAGTAAGGAGGTGAATCGCGTCATTACGCACCGGGTCAATCAGCTGTCGGAGAAGAAGCGCCTCTCGCCCCAAACTGAGAGCCACCTGGAGAAAAGACTACAGGAGACTACCCACCGCACTTATCTCTGGGTATACCTTGTATTTGACTACTTAGAGAAAGAAGACTTTAAAAAGACACCAAAGGGAGTTGAGTCCTCCATTGCAACACTTCCGAGGAGTATCAATGAGGCATATGATCGAATTCTTAGCAAGTCTAAGGAAGACCCGATAGTTCGAAAGGCCTTGAGTATCATCTTGGCCGCGAGTCGACCGCTAACACTCTCGGAAATGAACATTGCCATGAATATAGACAACACATCACAGTCTTTTCACGACCTCGACCTGGAGAAAGAAATGGACTTCAAGTTAAATCTCAGATCTTGGTGTGGATTGTTCGTCTCAACCCATCACGGCAAGATTTATTTCCTTCATCAAACTGCTCGCGAGTTTCTCCTCGCAGATTTGGCGTCGCCTGCAACTGTTCCGTCAGAGCTACACTGGCATCACTCCATCACTACCCGCCACGCACACGCCGTTCTTGCAGAGCTCTGCGTGCGTTATCTGAACTTCTTTAACTCCGACGTTAGCCTTCCGACAGATGCGAATGTAGAAGCCGGCCACTCCGTCGATAGCCACGCCTTCTTAGATTACTCGGCCAAAACTTGGGGCGCTCACTTCCGCGAGGCCGATATCATCGATGACGCTGCCCTTGTACCTCCCGCTCTGAGAATTTGTGATCCAGATTCGAAGAGCTACTCGGCATGGTTTAGAATCTATTGGAAGACTATAGATAGGTGGACTATCCCGTATTTTACGGATCTTATGGTACCGTCGTATTTTGGACATAATGCCGTTGTCAAGCTGCTGCTCGACAAGGGCGCTGACGTCGAGGCGAAGGACAAGAACAACAGGTACGGTGGGACGCCGCTTTGGTGGGCCGCCCAGAACGGGCACGCGGCCGTCGTCAAGCTGCTGCTCGGCAAGGGCGCCGACGTCGAGGCGAAGGACAAGAACAACAGGTACGGTGGGACGCCGCTTTGGTGGGCCGCCCAGAACGGGCACGAGGCCGTCGTCAAGCTGCTGCTCGAGAAGGGCGCCGACGTCGAGGCCAAGGATAGGGTTGATGGTCGGACGCCGCTTTGGTGGGCCGCCCAGAGCGGGCACAAGGCCATCGTCAAGCTGCTGCTCGACAAGGGCGCCGACGTCGAGGCCAAGGGCGACAGGTATGGTGGGACGCCGCTATCGCTGGCCGCCCAGAACGGGCACGAGGCCGTCGTCAAGCTGCTGCTCGACAAGGGCGCCGACGTCGAGGCCAAGGGCGACAGGTATGGTGGGACGCCGCTATCGCAGGCCGCCCAGAACGGGCACGAGGCCGTCGTCAAGCTGCTGCTCGAGAAGGGCGCCGACGCCGAGGCCAATGATAAGTATGGCCAGACGCCACTATGGCGGGCCGCTCAGAACGGGCACGAGGCTATCGTCGAGCTGCTGCTCGACAAGGGCGCCGAGGTCGACTCGAGGGAGTATGGTGGTCAGACGCCGCTGTCGCTGGCCGCCCACAACGGGCACGCGGCCGTCGTCAAGCTGCTGCTCGACAAGGGCGCCGACGTCGAGGCCAAGGACGGGCAGTATGGTGGGACGCCGCTGTGGCTGGCCGCCCACAACGGGCACGAGGCCGTCGTCAAGCTGCTGCTCGAGAAGGGCGCCGACGTCGAGGCCAAGGATAAGTATTATGGTGGGGCGCCGCTTTCGCTGGCCGCCCAGAACGGGCACGAGACCGTCGTCAAGCTGCTGCTCGACAAGGGCGCCGACGTCGAGGCCAAGGATGAGGAGTATGGTCAGACGCCGCTTTCGCGGGCCGTCGAGAACGGGCACGAGGCCGTCGTCAAGCTGCTGAGAGAGAAGGGCGCCGACGCCGCTTTCGCGGGCCGCCGGGAACGGGCACGAGGCGGTGGCGCGGCTGCTGAGATAACACGTTAACCACCACCCCGCCCACCTCCTGCTCCCCGCCCTCGCCCTGCTCCCCGCCCTCGCCCTCCTCCTGCTCCCCGCCCTCGCTTATATACCTCGGAAGTGGCAAATCAATGCTAGACAAATGGAAGAATTGTTATTAGTCAACGTTTCTCGAATGCTGGAACTACTCTGCTAGATTCTAGTGACAGCCTCCGATTCTAACTGGATTGATGCTCACGGCCACTGAATATGAGGAATCGGAAGACGCTCTGCCCAAACTACACGTGTTGCGCATCGGCACATGTCGACTGAGCTGTTCTGACGTATCGAATGCGCTGCAGTAGTGATGGATTGTTTCTCTAGGTGGCAAATCGACGCCGAAACTACAGGCGACATGATATTACGAGGAGATGTGCGCATGCTGCCGCAACCGACGAGGCATTGCCAAACGTGTGACATCTCAGGTAATAGGATGGCGACTTGGTTCTTGTAGGTGCTGCTCCAAGACGGCCTCGGACACGAAATCTTCCACTCCTTGACATGGGGTATGAGGAGCATCACGATATGCTGAACAGCAAGAACAATCTTGCCTATACTTGGAAGCATCAAGGCGTTCTGGAGACGTGCTGGCTCTGATGAGGAAGTGCGTTCTTCATCGACAACGACTGCTTGGCCCAGGCCATCCATACACGACACAATCATTAGCAACTTTAGGTGAGTGGCCGGAATTGGCCACGCGAGTTTAAGGAATGTCAGCTTTAATTCTAGCTCATCTCATCTAAAACAAGCAATAATTTGATGCTCAAACAAGTCTATACTAATGACCGAGGGAATAATGAAGTCAGATATTGAACCGTCTATACTAAAACCTTAAACGAAGACCGCCCATGATACACTTGTTGAGTGCAGCCAAGGTGCACAGTCATGTCCTCCACTAGTGGCAAGGACCTCAAGTGAAGCGTTAAGGCACGGTTCCGTGTACTCGCAGAGCATGGTTCTTGAGGTGCATTTTGTGGTCAAGTGACATGTCGCAAACATGGCACTGGATCTTGTCGCCGTCCCGCAGATTCGACAAGTGTTTGCGTCGAAGGTGCTTAGTCAAGTCACCAGAAGTGTAGAACTCGTGGATGAGATCCTGGACAGCTCCATCATCGCCCGCTAAGGTGAGTGCCTTGCCGACACATATGAAGCATCTTCTCGGTCTCTCCTGCTTTGTCTTGACGAAGACTGACATCAGCGCCACATGCAGACAGCTCTCGGCTGGAGGCTCGCCAATGGCGGCACGCCTGCTGGGGTATGCTGACGATGTGTTTGTGCGGCGGACGGTTGGCCCTTCTTCGACGACGCAATACGCACTGACCGCGTTGATAGCGTTGTCTCTCCGCCGAAACTGGCCTTCGAGCGTGTCGCTAAGGGGAGCGGTGAGTGCTTCCACCAGTCGCTTTTGAGCCGGTCGCTGAGGTCGAGAGGACGTGTCCACGGCCGCCTGCTTAGCGAATCCAATACCTTGCAATTGTCGCTCAATATCGTCAACCGCCTGCTCAGCAGTCCATTCGTCTCGGATCTGCTGCTTGAGTGCCCTCTTTAGGTTCTGTTTCTCGTTTCTCAGCTTGCGGCGGGCCTCTTTGTAATTTTCCGACCCTTGACGTAGCCCTCGAAGGTCTCGCTCCAATCGCTTGATCAGAGGATGAGTGTTCACCGATGCTAGGGTAGGGAGATGCTGGCGTGGCCTGAGATTCACCAGCGGTTCAGTGTGGCCTATCCGGGGCGGTCTGTCGAGAGTCTACAGGTTCATTACTCTACAAAGCTCAAGCATCGTACGAGATCCTAGCACACCTTTGGTAGATGTCAAATATATCCGGAGCTCGTTTAAAATAGGGCCCTACAGCTTGATGGAGTCCAGGGCCGCGGAGGATGGCCTTTGGAGGATTGGGGCCGAGTTTACGCAGTTGTTGCCAGGACGGAATGTGGGAATCCTTCAGGTGCACTTTCATACTGAGTTAAGGAGGAAGTAGGAACGATCTCCTCGAAATGCCCAAGTGCCTAATGTGAGCTCACCACAGCCTGACAGTGACCTGGAAGTAATTCCTTTTAATCATCTGTTGGATACCGTACGGTCAATTCGATCACAGGGATAGTGTTCAATAGAGGGTGGATCCCAAATCTGATGATTGTCTTGATCTAGGATGCCTCCGGCCCCCTCTTTTCTTGTGAGGGGTTTTTATGCATCCGGATATTGATATATTAGAGGATTATGTAGATCCCGCTTAGTATGCCGCCACACGAGGTCTCAATCCAACATCATCTTGACTTAACACACAGGGATGATCTACCGTCCATAAGAATACGGGGGGGCATCTGCTCCTCTGAAGATATCCGTGTCCTTACTGATCTCTTTCTGCCTGTGCCGAATGCTCTCCAGGTAGCAACTCGAGGACGTCAAGACAGGTCGAGGCCAGTCTAGAGCGAGGAGGATGATCTAAGTGACCATTTTCTGAGGCAAACTTAAGCGGCGTCCATCCTAGTTCGTCTGTAACCGCAACGTCAGCTCCCTTTTCTAGAAGCACTTTGACCACCTCTAGGTGTCTTTTGCCTGAGGCTAAGTGCCCCCTCTTCAAGCAAGTTGTGGCGATCCGGTCATGGCTGTCCCAGGCCGTGTCCGGCGATGCTGACACGTTCCACTTGGTCCGCGAGCGATGGGGAGTCCAGGAAGAACCGGTCGCAACGCGAGCGACCATCGTCAAGCTCTTCCAAGACCTTGTCCGGGCAGTTGCTGGATGGACGTTCATCTTGGATGGGCTGGACGAATGCACCTCGATGCATGAGAACCAGCGCGCTACCGGGGGCGAATCAGTGGAGAGGTTTCTGGAAACGATCAAGCAGGCGGTTGCAAACACAGCGACCCGGGTGATGATCGTCAGCCGCGACGAGCCAGAAATCCGCCAGGCTCTGACGGACGGGGCGGCCTGGACTTCTCCGAATATAGGATTTTGCCCGAAGACGTCCGAGCGGATACAGCGACATATTCTAGGAGTATCGTCGACAGGATGGGAAGTCGTTTGAGAGCCAGTGGAGATACAGGGGCCGAGTCCAGATCCAATCGCAGGTGTCGGTCGACCTCTTTTGGATTGAGTCGTCGTAGGTTTCGTTCAGGGAATGGTTGCACAGCAGCCAGGCATGCACCCCGCGATTCCGACGCCAAGTAAGCTATGCTCATTCCGGTTAATAGATAGTTCATCCAGGGTGATGGAGTGTGTAGCTTGCGTTCTGATGTGGGAGGTTGTGTTCGATTATAATTCGCGGGTATGGACTGAATCTTGAAAGATCACGTCGTTAACTTGATGCACACACGCTTTATAATGGGGCACATACGGTGAGTAAAATTTCGAGAGTTATGGTAGAAAACCAACGGGACCTTGTCTAGGTCTGCAGCGAGGGACAATCCAGTCTGCTTAGTCGCAGGGCCCTGTGCTAGCCACCATCGACAGTATCGTCTGGCTCATGTCGCACCAACGCGTGAGAACCAGCGCGGCACTTTATGCCAATCTCAGAGCACTCCAGGCAGATATCGAAGTTGCCGCCATCGCAAATTTCGCAAGAGTAGTACATGCAGCCAACCGGGATGCATAATGTACAGGCTTCACACCAACGTGAGTTCTGATCGAACGTTACCGGACTGCTCTTCATGACAGTGTCGTCGGCGCTGATTTGGGTGCCTGCCCTTTCGGCATGATGGAGGAGAAGATGGTGGAGTTCAGGGTTTCCACTCGCCTGGCCCACCAGATTAAAGTTCGGCCAAACCCATCTTGCGAATCAACACAGGCATCGTCGGCGGCGAGCAAAAACTCTACCGTCTTGGTATGGCCGTTTCTCGATGCGGCGAATAAAGGTGTCGTACCATACCAGTCCTTGACATTTGACGCGGAAGGACCGTTGGCAAGTAGTACTTGCACCACTTCATGATGTCCCTGCCTGGCGGCGACAAATAACGCTGTGCGACCTTGGCCGTCCTTGCTAGTGACTTCAATATCAGGGTGTTCGAGAAGCAGCTTGACCACTTCGACGTGTCCATTCGATGATGCTCGATGGAGCGGTGCCACTCTGTCCTTGGTCGCAACCTTAGCGTCGGCCCCCTTCTCGAGGAGCAGCTTGACCACTTCACTATGTCCATTCGATGATGCTGCATTCAATGGTGTCCATCTGTTGTTGCTTGGGACCGTGACGTCGGCCCCCTTGTCAAGGAGCAGCTTGACTACCTCGACGTGTCCACTATCAGAGGCTGAGTTCAGCGGCGTCCATCCATCCTCAGTCGCAACCGTGATGTCAGCCCCATTCTCGAGGAGCAGCTGAACCACCCACCTTCCCCTCAATTTATTTTTTCCTTGGCACTGGCTGTTAGTCGGCTGTTAAGGCAGGGGTCCGACAGCCTAGTCGTGCAGCAAAAAACGCACCTAAATCTTAGCTACGACCCATCTTTGCCCTAACAGAGAGGAAAAAATGCGCGTTTTTTGCTCCCGAGCTCGAAACCACCACCACCGACAATAAGATGCAACGACCAGTGAGGCTGCCTACTCGTGAGCCTGCACTGCAGGCAGCCTGGGAAGGCACTGGATTGGACCTGCGTCTACAACCACCTACGCTGTGCGAGCGCACGCTGCCCAGCAGATCCGCAAGCTCCTAAGGACCCTCACGACCTTACTACGACCGTCATGGCGACGAATGTCGACAGCGACCTAGCCTCTGGCCTTCGGGCCTGCTGGACTAGGGGCTTGGACCCTCAATCTCTAATAGCTGCTATCTCTGATAGTCTCTATCTGTGAGAGAGGGGGCAACAAGCTTGATCATATAACCGTACACGAGCTCAACCGGCGGAGCCACGGGAACGGATTGACAAACACCAGTCGCCGCTTGTACTCGCTGGTTTTTTATCCCTAGAGGGTTTTCCAATGAGGAGGCTTGATATGTGGGATTCTCATGAAGATGTGTATTTTGCTCTTGCCGTCGAGCCAATCGCGCGACCCAGCGGAGCCGGGTGAGCTCTGCCGGAGCTGGCTCACCCGCCCCACCCTTCAGGGTGAGCCAGGCATCCACGCAGGTCTTAGCGTGAGGCTTAGACGTAATCAATTTCTGCGATCGCGCATTGCCTCACTTGATTGGCTTCTCCGTCACGTCACGGTGGTTGCGTAATTTGAACGCGTGTTTTGAACGCGTCGCTTGCATTCTCGTCTAACACTTTATCTTTCCTCATCTTGAAAGGACATTTCCATAACCAGGACCATCGACTATTGACTTCTCTTGCATCCTAATTGACTACGATTCGATTGCTCACTGAGTGAAGGCATCTTTCGCCACGTCTTTTGTCAACTACCACAGAATGCTTATTGACCACAGCAGATGTAGACCCCGACAACGGCTCCAGCGATTGCGATACTCTGGTAGAGACACTCGAGCACGCACGCGATGTTCCTTGAGCTGCCGGAAGGCATCACTTCCGACGCACGCCACCCAACCGAGACGATGGAACCATGACGGTGCTTGCAGCTATTCCGCTTGCGGAGGACGACCAACAGTCTCTCCTCTCCGACCTTTCACGACCATTCACGACCAAGAGCTTTGTTCGATCCTGTTCCGCTTCACTTTACAAAATCCGCCATCATATTGTTCCTGTGCGAAAGGGCGCTCGACCGTCATTGAAGGTTTGGGCGGACATGCGTGGGCTTGCGCGCCCTCGACATCGTCGTCGATGTTGACGGCGGGAACAACGGAAAGATAACAGGTCGGGGTGGGGGGAATTAACATCACTGGCGCGGGTCTCTATCCGGTTGGGTCTGACTGGGTCGTGGACAAGCGACTGGCTGTTGAGCATCGGATTTGCTTCCGCGACCAAGGCCACCTGACACGTCATGGACTCGGAGGATGGCCGCAATGCGAGGGGATGACCCTTGAGGCGCTTTCGGCCAGTTCCTGGGCCGATCAACGTGGGGGCATAGAGAATGTGCTGAGGATAAAGCCACAGGTGAGCCAGCAAGAGCGAGGGGCGGCACGGGCATCGCGGGGTCCATTTCAGGCAGAGCGAAGCGCATCTAACGACGGCAGCAAGAGAACAGAACGCATTCAAGAATCGTCCGTCGCCATGCAGTCGTTGCACGGATCAAGTCCAACGCTCACATTGGACCCCTGGTCCTGCTCCTCGGTCTCAGGAGGTTGAGTCCAAAGACATCGACGCGGCGGACGAAGCCGAACTTAGTAAGCCAATGAAGAGACTACCGGCTAACGGAGCAACCGGTAGCCTCACATACGGCCGGCCTCGGCCACATCCATCCGTCCGTCGCCTTGCGTAGAATGAGAACGAACCTGACGCAAGGAGGCCACTTCTAATGGTTTGATGTGAGGTAAAAAGAGAATTCCTCGCCCACCTGTGTTTACTACCTGGTCTCAAAGAAACCTACGAGTGCTCGCATTATGTGGTCAAGTCTACGGAGTCCTAAGTAGCCTCAGAGCAGCGTCTTAGATTCAGGTGGTAGTGTTACTAACCTTCTACTTCGACGTATCGGACACTGCGAAGCCCCGACTGCGTAACCTCAGTGCGGCCTAGTCTCGAACGTCCTCTTTGCAGTTTTCCTTCCGATGGCCTGTCCCAATCGCACAGCTTCAAGGCGGACGTCGGATCGGGACAGGGCACCTGAAAGTGCGCACATGGACTCCTTTGGAACTCGCAGGAGAGCGACTTCCGGATGGCCAAGGAAAGCACCTGCATCCGGCCGAAGTAGCGTGGCCCGCCTGGAGGATCTTCGTCAGGTAGCTTAACACGGAGCACATCTACCCCAGACCACACACGATCCATCTACGGAGGGCTTCGTTTGAGCCGCCTGAGCAAGATATACCGTCTCTCGCACACCCGTTTCTGTGTGGCTATATCTATATGGCGCACTGGAAGAATCCAACTAAGTGAGCCTGGGTCAAGGTTAGCGTAAACCATTCCGCCAGAAGGATTGCACTTACGCCGGATTACAGTGTGGACAGGATGGGAACGGATTGGGCCCACCTGTGGGATCGGGGAAAAGGCAAGCGCTGGTACTTGAGGTGTTAAGGGACGAAGAGGAAACTGAAAACACATGGAGGCTACTTGTCCGCAATTCAAAGCTGAGCGCCTTAGAAGCATACGGGGTGTTATATCAGACCATTTTGAGAAGACGCTGCCATTCTTGATCAACCAGGAAGTTCAAAGTGTCAATGCTCAGCGGAGGCCAGGATGTTGCCGGCAAATTTCGGCGCAAACACTGAGAGACGTTTCCTGATCGAATATCCTGAGGCACTGCTCGTGACGCTGGGTAATTGCATATATCAATAGCAAAATCGGACCAACACTGAGGGAAACTAATCGACTTGAATTACTCATGGGTATCTCCAATATTCGGAATGACTTTACTTACGCAGTTTCCAGTAGGCCCCACTGGGGTGGGGTGGAGGTCAAGGCAACATAGTCGACGAAGGTTGAGCAATATGGACTTGCAGCAGCCGTACGACGGCCTCGTGCCCGTTCTCGGCGGCCCACCGCAGCGGCGTCCGGCCCATCTGGTCCACCGCCTCGGCGTGGGCGCCCCGGTCGAGGAGCAGCCGCACGACGGCCTCGTGCCCGTTCTCGGCGGCCCACAACAGCGGCGTCCGGCCCCACTGATCCGCCGCCTCGGCGTGGGCGCCCCGGTCGAGGAGCAGCCGCACGACGGCCTCGTGCCCGTTCTCGGCGGCCCACCGCAGCGGCGTCCGGCCCATCTGGTCCACCGCCTCGGCGTGGGCGCCCCGGTCGAGGAGCAGCCGCACGACGGCCTCGTGCCCGTTCACGGCGGCCCACAACAGCGGCGTCCGGCCGTTCCTATCCTTTGTGTCGATGTCGGCTTTGCCGGTCGCGAGCATCAGGATCCGCACGACGGCTTTGGGCCACTGAGCGACGTCGAATTTACCCGTCTTTAGCAGTAGTTGAACGACCACCTCATGCCCCCCCCCTGGCGGCCCACGACAGTGGCGTCTGGCCATTCGAATCTTTGGCGTCGATATTAATGCTAACTTGGTCTGCCCTGTTTAAAATGGCATACAACGCTCCTACCACTCCATACCTCGACATAACGTGTACAAGATTAGTCCCTTCTGGCGGACAGTCATCAGAATATCTCCCCAATATTCTGTAAATACACACCCATCGTTCTATAAGAGAGTTTGATGGCCATGCAAAATAGTCCAGAAGATCCTCTTGAGGGATACTTCTAGCATCACTTTGCTTCGTGTGCGCCACCCATGAGGTCGTGGCGTAATACAGGAAAGGAAACTTAGATCTTAAGCGGTAACACTCGTGACTTGCTGCCCGACCGATCTCCTCCATCGCCAAGTAGCGTATGCAGGTCCTAGAAAGCCGACGGTGTGCGACTCTAACTACAAGGTCGGTATTAGCGGACTTATCCAGAGCCAATAGGCCCTTATCGACGAAAAAATCCTTGACGGACTGGTGGATGAACTGGACAACATTCGTATCTGACATGACCTCGGCAAGGCCGTGGCTGAGTGCCTGAACTCGCCTCTTCATCCGGTCATCGTCGGATATGTAATCCCCTGCGCTCTGGCATTCGTACAATGACTGGTGTGGGCAATCGGCGTCGACAAGCATGGCCCATCGCAATTCGTCTCGTGACAAAGGCCGCGTGGCAAAGCAGATCCATTGGATGAGTTTTAGAGAGTCGGAGCCCATGTTTCGGATGAGTTCGCGGTATAAGTCATCCAGCTCCTGAGGGACTAAACGGATTTTGGCCTCAATCCCTGTTGGTCCGGCACCCTCTCGCTCGAGGACCAGAACTTGCTTCACCACAAGCCACGCCCACATGAAAACGCCATCGGCGCGGTTCGTGATCAATTCTGGAATCGTAGATGATGTTCGTCCACGGAACGAAGAGAGCTTGTCTTGCACGAAAGTCGATATATCTTCCCTGTTTTCTTTTTCTGTGCATATTTGGAGCGTACCATCTAGGTCTGGCAGAATCGGGTAGTGACGACAAGTGAAGCAGATGTGAATGTGCTTCAACCCGATGGACGGGAGCCTCTGGAGCAAGGACTTGAACTCCTCGACTAGCTTGACCGCAATCTTCTCGCCACATTCGTCCAGGGCGTCGATAAATAACCAGAATGGGCGAGTCTTCAAGACCTTCAGAAGCGACGACTCGAAGAAGCGCTGTAACTCACGCGGATGCCACTGCCACCCCTCACCCGGCTTGCCACGAGTTTCGCACTGTTGTTGAAAGTGGGCCACGAGGTCCGGCTGTGCGTCAGGGACCCGGCTGAGGAGCTGGTGAAGGAGCGCCCGGAAGAGGCCGAGCGGCGTCCTTTGGAGTTCAGTACCACGACCGTGGAAGAAGAATGAGAGGATCAAGGCTCTCTTTCCAGTGTTGGGTTTTTTCATGGCATTTTTCAGAGCGTATTGCAGCAATGTGGACTTCCCAGAACCGGGCTTCCCTTTGATCCAGAGCAGGGCTCGATCATGAGAAGCCCAGCTCGTGTACATTTCGTGTCGAAGTAGCCACTCACATGTTCCCTGTGCGGCGGTATCGATATCGTAGAACCGACTGTCCATTTCTAGAAAAGCCAGCGATATTAAGCATTCTTGTAAAGGATCGAAGTGTTCCTTTGTGCCTGGACGATATGGTGAGTTGAGAATCTCCATGCTGTCGAAAACGCCTGTTCTTACCAAAATACACAGGTCCAGAGAAATTAGCCCCAGTGAAGTGATTACCAGTGCCTGTGCTCTTGTTCACGGTGCCGCCAGGAGCGCTAAGTCGGTCCCCAGCGCCGTTGCCGATAACGGGTGTGCTCTGGGAGGAGGGCCCAGCGTGTTCCATCTCGCCTTGTAGCCCACCAGTCTGAGACCGCTCCTGTGGCGGAAATATCTCGTCTGTGGCTCTATCTATTGTCTAAGGCACGATAGACCCGTTGAAGAAGGCTGAGGACGACGGAAAGATAAGCGGAGTTGCACCAGGAGTATGATCTATCCGAGGGCTCACTACGGCCTGTAGGTCTGGCTGAAAGAAGAAACGCAGGGTGAGAACCAGACTACCAAAATCTCTTCATCTCCGCCGAGAAGGAGGCAGATACGCTAGCGGAGGCGAAGTCACCTGGAAACGGCGAGGACGATGAGGTCAGCCCGTCGGTTTACTCGTTGGCGGTCACCACGGGGAGGAGGCTGGGGGTGGCCAGCTGTCGCCAATAGGGCTTCGCGAAATCTGATGGCACAGCCGGATACTAAACGAGACGCAGGTCGTCTTGAGAAGATCAAAACGCGTACATGTAGAGGTTTCGCTCGCCAGCCAAAGAATAGTTTGATACATTTGGGAAGCGGGAAAGAACCTCTGGCGTCAGACTGGGCGTCAGACGAAGACGAGTCGCTCGAGGCCACGATAAATGCGCCAGCTGGTGCAGCGGGTGGACGGGGTCCGTTCCAGCTGAAACTAGATGTGCAGAATGGATTGGGCTCCGGCCTGCGCCCATTTTTCGCATCGGCATGTCCTGAGCCAATTCGGTGCTGCCACCCTGCAGCCACATCACACGTATAGCGAATTATCAAAGGTCAGCAGCCGCCGATAACTCTTTGGTGGCTGCAGGATTAGAGGGCGGTTGATCAAACAACATTTCTGAGACGTGAACCACCCAAGCAAATGAGAATCTAGATTGCGCATGCCCGATACTGCAGGGTGCCCGCACCCTTCCACAGACGGGTAGGAAGCCAGACGTATTTATTATTCAACGCTCTAAGCGCTCTGCCTTTCCCCTTCGCCAATCCTGTCGGTTCTGATATATTCCGTGACGTCGCCTTCTCGCAATATTCTTTGTAGGCTTCAAATACCTGACTCTTGGGAAGAAATATCGACAGCTAATAAGAGTCCCATACGATAGCAGCATCGAAGCATATTCACAGCCTGGATCTCGTCTTCCGTCCAAGGATGGCAGCCACCGTCACGGACTTGATCTCGAGCACGATCACCACTCTCAAGGCCGCCGAAAATCACTACAACGATGTCAAAGATGACAAGGATCTCCGAGAGGCTTTTCACGAAGCAAGTCGAGGGCTGCTCTTGGTCAGGAAGGCTCTCCAAACCGCCAAAACTCAACTAGGCGGACGCAATCTAGCCGGAGATCCCAAAGGCGCCATGGACTCACTGAAGGAGTGCAATAGCAACGCAGAGCTGTCCAAGAGCATATTCAACGCCGTCGCCCAGGCACCGGAGACTTGGAGGTTCGAGCGTTACCAAGAGGCCGTGAGACAAGAGGGCAAGGGAAGGACGGTGGAGGCTTTGATGATGGGGATGATGAATGGCGTATGTGCTCTGGCCGAGAACGATGCGATCAAAACAGAAATGGAAGACCAAGTCAAGGGATTGCGTGATGCGATCGAGAAGTTGTCAAAGATGGAGCCGTCCGTGCCCAAAGAGGGGCCCGACGGTGACACCTTTACCAACTTTGGCTCTGGCGACATGCTCAACGCTCCTCGCGGTACCGTGAACAAGAGCACAGGCAGTGGCAACCACTTCCCTGGGGCTACTTTCTCTGGATCTGTGACCTTTTAATAACAATCCGACTTGAGAAGGACTACGTTGGAAAACCCCTCGTACTACCGTAAGGTGGAAGCCTGGTTCGCATGTCATCCGTTGTTAGCTGGGTCTTGATGTCTAGGTAGTGCGAGCGGGCGTTATTGTGCGTTTGGTACCAAGGCTTGAGGACAGTCAGTTCCTCGACAGCGTTAGGGCTAAGGAAATGAATCAAACGAAGAATCGCAAGGTAATGTGATATATTACGCATATGCCTTGGATTTGATTTGCAGCCTCCTTGATCGACCTCTGCCCAGATATCTTCAGGCACCTGCTCTCGAGAACCCCGCTCGCGGATACCTTAGCCAAACTGCACAGTCCCAGAGAAAGTAGCCCCAGGGAATTGGTTACCAATGCCTTTGCTGATGTTCTGAGTACCGCTGGGAGCGTTGAATTGGTCGCCGGGCCCATAGTTGTTGAAGGACGAGTTGACTGGCTTTTTTATCCGTGCTCCTTCTATAGATCGTGTTGGTTGACTGGCAGCTGAATTCCTGATTTGTGATTCCCATCTGATCAGCTCGCCAAGTAGTCTTTTGAATCCGTTGTCGTCCACGGAGCTAAACTTGACCATGTTGCTATGGTTGGCGTGGATGCTGATCGCATTGTAACTTTCAAGGGTAGCCGAGTCTTTGGAGACGACTTTTCCGACACCAGGCAAGGGCAGTTCTTCAAAGAAGCACGTAACCTCGAGATCCCGGCCGGCCTTCTGCTGTTCCCGTACCATAGACCAAAACCGATCTTGAACGGACTGCAGGTACTTGTCGTCTGTCTCCAAAATATTTAATAACGACTTATTGATGGACTTGACGATCCCAAGGGCCGAAGCCGGTATCTTGGCCCAGTCGGCCATCCAGGATCCCCTGTGAGGAGTGCCCAGGAATACGATGCCCTTGGTGCAGTCGAATATGCCCCGGAGATGTGGTTCGGGGTTGTTTCGGGAGAGAAGAACGGCTTCCTTGCAGACGAGGCCGCCTAGGCTGTGGGCGACAAAGACTAGCGGTCGAGAGGACGCATTGGAACAGGCTCTGTCGGTCGCCAGGTCGTTCAAGAGGTTCGTGGCATGGTCGATTAGCCCATTTGTCGATGCGACCGATTTCCGCACGATGTAGGCGTCGTAGCCGTATGTGAGTACGCGAGCCCGGCTGAGCTTGGGTGGCAGGAGCGTCTCGGGCCAGGGCTTGGACTGCCCATGAGCGGTCCAGGTGCTGTCCCGATTGCCAGTCAAACCGTGGACAAAGCAGATGTCAATCGTGGCGTCGCGGCAATCGTGCAGAACTTCAACTCCGTCCGGGAAGGAGGGACCTAGAGTGCTCTGAAAGGGTGACCCGAGGTCTGTCTCGTGACGCGGTGGAGGACTGGGCGGGTCGTGGCCGCGGCTTGTCTCCTGCTGTTGATGAATTTCCGGTGAATTGTCGCCAGTCCGATGCTGCTTCCGCCATGGAAATTTCGCTCGCAACCTCCTCATCAGCGATGCGTTGTAGAATCGATAGGAAAGGGAGCTCGGGTCGGCGGAGATCATCACAATTGTGCGTGACGCATTCTCCGAAGAAGAGTGGCGGCTCTGAGAAAATGAGAAGTTGCGAGGGAGGAAAGCAGGGAATGCCAGCTGAATATCACAGTCATTTCTCGCAGGCTGCAGCGGCTGCTGCGCCGCAACCAAATTTCTTTGTTGTGGCTGTCGCCCTACAGCCTCCTCTTCACCCTGGTTTTTTCGTCTGCGATTTGTGATCGTTTTCGGTTGTTGTACGATAAGCGGGAGGGAGAACGACGGTGTCCAGTGCACCTGTTCGAGCCTTGACTTGCAGTACGGCATGACTCCCGACCCCTGATCGTGCCGTCCATGCGTTCCGAGGTCGTTGAAGCTCGATGGCCCCAGGGTGGCGGGACGCGAATCGGGCATTTCGCTTAGAAGACAAGCCTGCGCGATGACTCCTTGCCCCACGACAGGACATCAATCCCTGGCATCTGTCTTGTACTTTGCCTAGGCGGGGAGATAAATTGGAGTGACTGCGCCTAGGTTTCCCAGACGACCGGCCGTCTCCGTGTTGGTCGCGAAGTCCAAGTAAGTCTTGTTAGCTCAGGCCAACAATGCCCTGTGGCCGACGCTGGCATTTCGATGATCAAAAGGGTGGCCAATCGCCGAGCGGAGCTGAACGGGTTATCAAAACCATAAGCAACACCATCCCGAATACCCTGGGCCAAGAAGCGCACCTGGTCGCCGGAGTCATCGTCTATACTCCGAGCCACGGTCGAGCGCAGTTTGCGGCGAGAGACCTATGACGGCATCGTAGCGAGGAGAACCACGACTTCCCCCGATACCAACGCACAGCCAAATACCGCCCGATTCTTCCAGCCCAGGCTGCGTCCAATAGATGCAGTCGAGCGCATGGCCGGAGAACCTAGAAGTTTTGGGTGGCTCGGCCAGCGAAGGCGAATGCCCCATTCTTCTCGGTTTCGTCCCGCCAATGCAGCCTTGGAAGGGCCTGCCTACCCCAAACCAAACTTCCCTTCAAGACGGCACAGCTTCATCACACATCGTCTTACGGTACCATGACTTGAGGAGCGGCAAAGTCCCGGTTTGGCAGCCTCTACTGGCCTCTCATCAATTGCTTTCGTGCCCGAACCTGCAGCCACCAAAAAGTTCTCGGCGGCTGCTGGCCTTTGATAATTCGCTACGTGTCATGTCGGCTGCCCCGAATTTGGCTCAGGACATGCCGATACTTGACACTGGTAACTGATTGGCCCACCATGCCGACTATATGCATCTCAGCACAACGCATGTGCATGAGAATGCAATAAAAACCGAATCGGCGAAACATCCAACCTCAAGAGAGCACAGATTGGGCACAGACTAGAGCCCAATCCATTCTGCACATCTAGTGTCGGACTGAACGGACGCCACCCATCCGTTGAACCAGCTGGTGTGTCTTTCGTGGCCCCGAGAGGATTGTAGAGGCTCGTGTTGCTCCCTCAAGCGGCTCGTCTTGACCTGGAACTCCAACCTGACACCAGAGGTGCTTTCCCGCTTCCTAAGAGGGTCAAACTATTGTTCGGCTTCCAAGCGAACCCTCGGAATGTTGCGCGCGTTTGATCTTCTCAAGACGACACGAGTTTCATTTGTATCTCCCGTCTGATGGTGCCGCCACATTCTCGCGAAGCCCTATTGGTGACTGTCAGCCGCTCCCACCACTCTCAGCCCGCCTGACCTTGTCGTCCTCGTTCCCAGCTGACTTCGCGTCCGCTGGCACATCTGCCTTCGCGGCTAAGACGAAGAGATTTTGGTTATCCGGTTCTACCCTGCGTTCCCTCCTTCAGCCGGAACTACAGGCTGTAGTAAGCCCTCGGAAGGATCGTATTCCTGGCACAACTCCCCTCATGCTTCCGCTTTCCTCAGCCTTCTTCAATTGATCTAACATGCCTCGGACAAGGCAGAGAGTCAGACACGTGAGATTCCGGCCACAGACACGGCCTCGGGTTGATGGGTTACAAGAGGAGACGGAACACCCTGGGCCCTCTTCCCAGAGCACATCCTTTAACGCCTTTGGCTCTGGCAACCAAAACAACGCTCCTGGCGGTACTCAGAATATTAGCGAAGGTGACGGTCCCCATCTTCCTGGAGCCACTTTCCACGGTTCTGTGTATTTTGGTAAGAGCAAGCATTTTCGTTGATAATCTGGATTTGTACTCACCATATCGTTCAGGCACAAAGGAACACTTCGATCCGTTACAAGAATGCTTAAAATCGCTGGCTTTTCCAGATATAAACAGTCGGTTCCACGACATCGATGCTGCCGCACAGGGAACATGCGAGTGGCTACTTCGACACAAAATGTACACGAGCTGGGCCACTTGTGGTCGAGGCCTGCTTTGGATTAAAGGGAAGCCCGGTTCTGGGAAGTCGACGTTGCTGCGATACGCTCTGAACAAGGTTATGGAAATACCCAACATCAGAGAGAGCGCCTTGATCCTCTCATTCTTCTTCCACGGCCGTGGCTCTGAACTCCAAAAGACGTCGTTGGGCCTCTTCAGGTCGCTCCTTCACCAACTCCTCCGCCAGGTCCCTGAGGCACTGACAGACCTTGTGGCCACTTTCCAACAACGGTGCGAAACTGTTGGCAAGGCGGGTGAACAGTGGCAGTGGCATCCGCGAGAGCTGCAATGCTTCTTCGAGCCGTCGCTTCTGAAGATTTTAGAGCGTTGCTCGGTCTGGTTAGTTGTCGATGCGTTGGACGAATGTGGCGAGAAGACTGCGGTCGAGCTAGTCGAGGGGTTCAAGTCCTTGCTCCAGAGGCTCCCGTCCATCGGCTTGAAGCGCATTCACATCTGCTTCACTTGTCGTCACTATCCGATTCTGCCAGACCTGGATGGTGCGCTCCAAATATGCACAGAAGAAGAAAACAGGAAAGATATATCGACGTTTGTGCAGGACAAGCTCATATCGTTCTCATCCACGATTCGGGACTTGATCACGAAACGCTCCGAGGGCGTTTTCCTGTGGGCATGGCTTGTGGTGAACCAAGTTCTGAAGCTTCACCGAGAGGGTGTTGGGCTAAAGAAGATCGAGGCCGAAATCCGTTCGGTCCCTCAGGAGCTTGACAACTTATACCGCGAACTCATCCAAAACATGGGCTCGGACTCTCTGAAACTCATCCAATGGATCTGCTTTGCAACGCGGCCCTTGTCATTAGACGAATTGCGATGGGCTATGATCGTCGAGACCGATTGCCTATACCGGTCATTATACGAATGCCAGAGCGCAGGGGACTACCCATCCGATAACGACGGGATGAAGAGGCGAGTTCAGACGCTGAGCTGCGGCCTTGCTGAGGTCACGTCCTATATGAAGGTTCAGCTCATCCACCAGTCCGTCAAGGACTTTTTCATCGACAAGGGCCTATCGGCTCTGGACGAGTCCGCCAAAGCCGACTTTGTAGTCGGAATCGCACACCATCGGCTTTCTAGGACATGCATACGCTACTTGGCGATGGAGGAGATCGGTCGGTTAGCAAGTCACGAGCCTTGGGGCTTGAGATCCAAGTTTCCTTTCCTGCATTATGCCACGACCTCGTGGGTGGCGCACACGAAGCAAAGTGATGCTAGAAGTGTCCCCCAAGAGGATCTTCTGGAATATTTCGCAGGGCCATCAAATACTCTTGTGGAACGATGGGTGCGTATTTATAGAATATTGGAGACATATTCTGATGACTGTCCGCCAGAAGGGACTAGTCTAGTACACGTTATGTTGAGGTATGGAGTGGCAGGAGCGTTGTGGGCCATTTTGGAAAGGGCAGACCAAGTTGGCATTAATATCGACGCCAAAGATTCGGATGGCCAGACGCCGCTATGGATGGCCGCCGAGCGTGGGGACAAGGCCATCGTGGGGCTGCTCCTCGACCGGGGCGCCCATACCGAGGCAGCGGACAAGGAGAGGGGCCGGACGCCGCTGTGGTGGGCCGCCGCGAACAGGGACGAGGCTGTCGTGCGGCTGCTCCTCAAGCGGGGCGCCCACACCGAGGTGGCGGACAAGATGGAGGGCCAGACGCCGCTGTCGAAGGCCGCCACGAACGGGCACGCGGCCGTCGTGCAGCTGCTCCTCGACGGGGGTGGCCACACCGAGGCGGCGGACAAGATGTGGGGCCAGACGCCGCTGTGGAGGGCCGCTGCGCGGGGGCACGAGGCCGTCGTGCGGCTGCTCCTCGACCGAGGCGCCCACACCGAGGCGGCGGACGTGCGCGGCCAGACGCCGCTGTGGATGACCGCCGAGCGTGGGGACGAGGCTGTCATGCGGCTGCTCCTTGAGCGGGGCGCCCACACCGAGGCGGCGGACGTGCGCGGCCGGACACCGCTGTGGAGGGCCGCTGAGAAAGGGCATGAAGCCATCGTGCGGCTGCTCCTTGAGCGGGGCGCCCACACCGAGGTGGCGGACGTGCGCGGCCGGACACCGCTGTGGAGGGCCGCTGAGAAAGGGCATGAAGCCGTCGTGTGGCTGCTATTCGACCGGGGCGCTCACACCGAGGCGCCGGACATATGGGGCCAGACGCCGCTATGGAGGGCCGCTGAGAAAGGGCATGAGGCCGTCGTGCGGCTGCTCCTCGACCGGGGCGCCCACGCCGAGGCGGCGGACAAGATGTGGGGCCAGACGCCGCTATGGCGGGCCGCCGAGGAAGGGCACGAGGCCGTCGTGCGGCTGCTCCTCGACCGGGGCGCCCACACCGAGGCGGCGGACAAGATGTGGGGCCAGACGCCGCTGTGGAGGGCCGCTGAGAAAGGGCATGAGGCCGTCGTGCGGCTGCTCCTCGACCGGGGCGCCCACGCCGAGGCGCCGGACAAGTGGGGCCAGACGCCGCTGTGGAGGGCCGCCGAGGAAGGGCACGAGGCCGTCGTGAGGCTCCTAGAATTTTGGTGTGCTCAACTTTCGTCGACTACGTCACCTTAGCCTCCACCCCACCCCACCACCTGCTCCTGACCCCGTTTATAGACCTGGTTATCTCTGGCAGGTAGAACCTACTGGAAACTGCTGGAGTAAAAGTCATTTTGAATGTTGGAAACATTCGCTAGTAATTCAAGCCGATTAGTTTCTCTTCAGTGTTGGTCCCATTTTGCCATTGACATATGCAATGGCCCAGCGTCACGAGCGGTGCCTCAGGATATTTCGATCCGGAAACGTCTCGCTGTGTTTGTGCCGAAATTTGCCGGCAACGTCCGGGCCTCTGCTAAGTATTGACATCTTGAACTTCCTGGTTAATTAAGAATGACTCTAATATCCTAAACATTAAAAAAAATAGAAATAAAAATACTAAGGCTTAGACAGACCTTAGAATTATTATAAATCGCTCTATTTTCTTGTTGTTATCTCTATAGATTGAATTATGGGGTAATGAGACCGAGCGTCGCGACATATTCCTTCTCCTCGGCTCCAATGTCAGCGGTAGACTTCAGATTACACCGAGCCATATCTCAAAGGCGCGGGTGCTGTCGCACATAAAGGCCTTAGAAGCTGCTTCCACTCTGACATGTGTTAGGTAGCCTCCATCAAGAATACTGGACTGAGATTCTGATAAGAAATGCTACGCCGCGAGAGGGCGTCCCAAGAGGGGCCGGTAGACCTTTGTGTCATGTGGCAAAGCACCTATTCCGATCTCTACTCCAGTTCCTTAGGCGCTTCCGTATGATACTTAGGAGCTCCATCGACGTAATTGGGGATTGGGGCGCTTGCCAAGAGCAAGTCAGTAGAAGAGAGTGGAAGTCGGTGGCAGATTGCTATTGAAGCCCCACCATCTCTGGCCAGGGAAATCTGCCAACAGCCCCCGCGATGGAGACAAGTTCGCCAGTCCGATGCTGCTTCCGCCATGGAAATTTCGCTCGCAACCTCCTCATCAGCGATGCGTTGTAGAATCGATAGGAAAGGGAGCTCGGGTCGGCGGAGATCATCACAATGGTGCGTGACGCATTCTCCGAATTAGAGTGGCAGCTCTGAGAAAATGCGAAGTTGCGAGGAAGGAGGACTACCGGAAATGCCGGTTGATAAATGTCACTCAGCCGTCACTTCTTGCGGGATGTGGTGGCGGTGGCTGTGGAGGCTGCTGCGCAGAAACCAAGTTGCTTGTTGTGGCTGTGCGACCGCCTCCGGCTGCTGGAGGACAAGCAGGAGGCAGAACCACGGTGTCCAGTGTACCCTGTTCGAGCCTTTACCAGCGGCATGGCACGACTCCCGACCTCTTATATTGTCGTCCATGCGTTCCGGGATCGGTGAGGCTCGATGGCCCCAGGATGGCGGGATGCGAATCAGGCATTTCGCTTAAAAGACACGCCTGCGCGATGACTCCTTGCCCCGCGACAGGGCATCAATCCCTGGCATCTGTCTTGTACCGTCTGCGTAACCCTTTGCCTGGCCGGGGAGATGAATTGGAGTGACTGCGCCTGGGTTTCCCAAAACCCGGCCGCCTCCGTGTTGCGGGCGAAGTCCAGGCAAGTCTTGTTAGCTCTAGCCAGATGAGGCCCCACGGCCGACGCCGTCCATGTGTAGCGCCAGGCCGCGGCAGCCCATTACCGGCCCGTACCAGGCACGGCCCGAACCCATTTGCCTAGCACAAGTGGTGATGCAAAGGGGTGGTCAATCGCTGAGCGGACCTGAACGGGCTTTCAAAGCCACAACACCCGAACACCCCTAGGCCACGAAGCACACCTGGGCGCCAGGGCCATCGTTTATACTCCGAAGAATGCATGGAGGTCATTCAATAGATGCGATTGAGCGCTTGGCCGGAGAAACTGGAATCTTTGTAGAGCGCTCTTAGAGCGCTCTATAATCTCATTTCCTGTATTTTGTGTGTGTCGTGGCTTAGCGTCTCAAAAGTGTTCAGGCCACTTGCGAGATGACCTCTGAGCCTGCATCACCGAAAGTTCTCAGGGGGGTTGCTGACCTTTCATAATTCGCTATACCTGTGATGTGGCTGCAGGCTGGCTGCCTCGAATTTGGCTCAGGATACGCCGATGCTCGACAATGGTAACTGATTGGCTTGTTGTGCTGACTTTATGCATGTACATGAAAATGAAAATAAAGGAAGCCAATGGGCGAAATGTCTACAAATTGGGCGGACCCACCACGGAGCTGAATCCATTCTGCACATCTAGTTTCAGCTGAACAGACCCCGCCTAGTAAGCCCTCGGATAGATCAATACCTGGTACGACTCCGCTCATCTTTCCGTCGTCCTCAGCCTTCTTCAACTGATCTAACATGCCTTAGACAATGGAGGGAGCCGCAGACGAGATATTTCCGCCACAGGAGCGGCCTCGGACTGGTGGGTTACGAGGGGACACGACACGCACTAGGCCCTTTCCCCAGAGCTCATCCTACAACAGCTTCACCACCGGGGACCAATTCAACGCTCCTGGTGGCACTCAGAATATCAGCAATGGCAGTGGCAATCAATTCCCTGGGGCTACTTTCCAACAGCCTGTGTATTTTAGTAAGAACAGGCGTTTTCGTCGAGATTCTTAACTCACCATATCGTTCAGAGACAAAGGAACACTTCGATCCGTTACGAGAGTGCTTAAGATCGCTGGCTTTTCCAGAAATGGACAGTCGGTTCCACGATATCGATACCGCCGCACGGGGAACATGTGAGTGGCTATTTCGACACGAAATGTACACGAGCTGGGCCTTTTGTGATCAAGCCCTGCTTTGGGTCAAAGGGAAGCCCGGTTCTGGGAAGTCCACATTGCTGCAATACGCTCTGAAAAATATCATAAAAAAAACCAACACTGAAGAGAGAGCCTTGATTCTCTCATTCTTCTTCCACGGTCGTGGTACTGAACTCCAAAGGACGCCGTTGGGTCTCTTCCAGTCGCTCCTTCACCAGCTCCTCCGCCAGGTCCCTGAGGCACTGCCAGACGTCGTAGCCACTTTCCAAGAACGGTGCGAAACTGTTGGCAAGGCAGGTGAAAAGTGGCAGTGGCATCCGCGTGAGCTGCCACGACTCTTCGAATCATCGCTTCCGAAAGTCTTGGAGACTCGTCCAGTCTGGTTATTCCTCGACGCATTAGACGAATGTGGCCAAAAGAATGCAGTCAAGCTAGTCCGGGAGTTTAAGTCCCTGCTCCGGGGGCTTCCGTCTACTGGTTTACAGTTTCACATCTGCTTCACTTGCCGTCACTACCCGATTCTGGACCAATCTTGTCAGTTTGAAATATGCGTTGAGGATGAGAACCGACAGGATATTTCGACCTACGTGCGAGCTCAGCTTTCTGTATCCTATGAGCTAACAGCATCTACGATTCCGGATTTAATCACAAAGCATGCCCAGGGCGTTTTCATATGGGCGTATCTCGTGGTAGAACAAATCCTGGACCTTGACAATAAAGGAGCAGGATTGAAGAAGATTGAAGACGAGATCTATTCTATCCCTCCGGACCTAGATGACCTCTACCATAACCTCATCCGAAATGTGGACGAGAGACCAGCTTCTCTTAAACTTGTTCAATGGATCTGCTTTGCGGTGCGGCCTTTATCACTCGATGAATTGCAATGGGCTATGATTGTCGATGCCGATTGCCAACATAAGTCATTACTGGAATGCAAGAGCATGAAAGATTATATATCGGACAGTGACAGAATGAAGAGGCGAGTTCAGACGCTCAGCCGCGGTCTTGCCGAGGTCACATCGGATACGAAGGTTGTACAGTTCATCCACCAGTCTGTCAAGGACTTTTTCGTCGAGAAGGGCCTATCGGCTCTGGGCGAGTCCGTCAAAACCGACTTTGTAGTCGGAATCGCACATCATCGGCTTTCTAGGACCTGCATACGCTACTTGGCGATGGAGGAGATCGGTCAGTTAGCAAGTCACGAGCCTTACCACTTGAAATCCAAGTTTCCTTTCATACATTACGACCCTGACTTGAGATCTAAATTTCCTTTTCTGCATTACGCCACAACCTCGTGGGTGGCTCACACGAAGCAAAGTGATGCTAGAAATGTCCCTCAAGAGGATCTTATGGAATATTTCGCAGGGCCATCGAACACTCTTGTGGAACGATGGGTGCGTGTTTACGGGATATTGCAGCAAAACTCTGGTGACTGTCCGCCAGAAGGGACCACTCTGGTACACATTGTGTCGAGTTATGGAGTGGCAGGAGCGTTGGGGGTCATTTTGGAAAGGGTAGACCAAGTTGGGATTAATATCGACGCCAAAGATTCGCGTGGCCGGACGCCGCTATGGTGGGCCGCCGAGAACGGGCACGAGGCGGTCGTGCGGCTGCTCCTCGACGGGGGCGCCCACACCGAGGCGGCGGACAAGGGGGGCCGGACGCCGCTATCGTTGGCCGCCGCGAGAGGGCACGCGGCCGTCGTGCGGCTGCTCCTCGACGGGGGCGCCCACACCGAGGCGGCGGACCAGGTGGCGGGCTGGACGCCGCTATCGCGGGCCGCCGGGAACGGGCACGAGGCGGTCGTGCGGCTGCTCCTCGACCGGGGCGCCCACACCGAGGCGGCGGACAAGTGGGGCCAGACGCCGCTGTCATATGCCGCCGCGAGAGGGCACGAGGCCGTCGTGCGGCTGCTCCTCGACGGCGGCGCCTACACCGAGGCGGTGGACAAGATATGGGGCCAGACGCTGCTATCGTGGGCGGCTGAGTACGGGCGCGAGGCCGTCGTGCGGCTGCTCCTCGACGGGGGCGCCCACACCGAGGCGGCGGACAGGGAGGGCCTGACGCGGACCAGGGAGGGCCGGACGCCGCTATCGCGGGCCGCCGAGAACGGGCACGAGGCCGCTGTGCGGCTGCTCCTCGACGGGGGCGCCCACACCGAGGCGGCGGACAGCTGGGGCTGGACGCCGCTATCGCGGGCCGCCGGGAACGGGCACGAGGCCGTCGTGCGGCTGCTCCTCGATGGGGGCGCCCACACCGAGGCGCCGGACAGGTGGGACCGCTGGACGCCGCTATGGTGGGCCGCCGAGAATGGGCACGAGGCGGTCGTGCGGCTGCTCCTCGACGGGGGCGCCCACACCGAGGCGCCGGACTGGGAGGGCCGGACGCCGCTATCGCGGGCCGCCAGGAACGGGCACGAGGCCGTCGTCCGTCTGCTGCAAGACCATATTGCTCAATCTTTGTCGACTACCTTGCTTTGATCTCCACCCCACCCCGCCACCTGCTTCTGAGCCTCGTTTATATGCACCGTTATCTCTAGCATTGACATTCATCTTGAACTTCCTGGTTATCAAGAATGGCTGCGTCTTCTCAAAATGGTTGTGTTGGGCGTCGCAAACACGGCCCCCCCTGCTCTTATCGAAGAGCTATAACCCCAGCTTCTTGAAAAGGCCGCTGGTGTTTTCCTATGGGTTGCCCTAGTTATCGAAATTCTCAATAAGGAACATCGACGGGGTCGACTGGCTCTGCGGAAGAGACTGAGGGAACGCTTGCGAGGCTAGGGCCGGATTCAAACGGAGGTAGCAGAGGAGAACAGGATATAGGATCAGTACAGGGTGTAGTCCTAGCGTCGACATGCCCAGAAAAAGTAGGAGTGACTTGAGCAAAACGCTTTGGAGGACGTGCCAGAGTAAGAGGCGATGAGGCGACGTGCCCAGAGGGCATCTGTTTGCGATTCATCGTCAAATGACACTCCCTCCCCAGGAACAACAGCTTGACTCTCGACCTCTTGCCGCTATGGAAGAAGGCGAATACCCCCCACAGTCCCCGTCACCATGGCCCTTTCACGACTTAGAGAACCTCTAATTCAACCCGTTTACGATGCGGAAACACTCGAGCATCAGCGTCATGTTATGATGGAACCTTGACCGACCGGATGGTTCTGCTTCTGGTGCACGTCGCTCGATCGAGCCAGCTGGATCAGGATGGAGCTTACAGATTGACCAACGATTGATCTTTGGTCCCTAGAGACAGCCGTATGTGAACAACTGGAGTTACATCCTCTCAGGGCCGCGTGTCAGAGCGACAAAGAGGTGAATAGAGGGATGATTAAGCGGCCACATCGTCGTAAAGGAATCTCGAGTGCAAAGAGGCCTACATCAATAGTGACATTAACCGTTCGACGAGCGTGTGCAGGACTCCCCTCAGAGCTTCAAGTTCCTCATTGAGATCACGCACTTGTTTGGGATGAAATCGGAAACTCTGGACCGTGTTGTACAGCGGGATGCTAGAGTTGAGGGCGAATGAAGCCAACATCAGCAGTCCGGAAGCCAGGCCCATAGGTTCGTGGCCTTCCTCGGAGTTTGTCGATTCTCATCTAAAGCCATATCGGTGCAAGGATCCCTCGTGCCACAATTTCGCGATGTAACCGCTCGATATCTCGGGACATCATTAACTTATACTTACTGTGGGTCCAGGTGCTATTACATTCAGTGCAAAACTGCCCACAGCTCACCCTGTTCTCTTGCAAGGTCTCTTGGCCTGTCTGTCTCCTTAGCTTGAGTGTTGCAACTGCGAGCATTTATACCGCCCCGGTCAGAATGAGATAGATGTACAGTGGACATGGCACCTTGCTTTGAAACAGGATGTGCTCTTTAATACGCGCATCCGATGTTTGCATTCAAGACGCGGCTGGATGGCAGGCGGCACCTGGCGCGCTAGCCGGCAACAGCCCAATTGCCAGATCCGATCGGGGCGGTCCGAGATTCGGCCGACGCTAATACGGAACTTCTCCGAGCCATAAACCTTGAATGGAGACGGGCAATTGGGGTCTGCGGCCGAGGAGGGCTGAGATAGCGGGTGGTTCGCCGAAGCGGCCTGGTAGGAGGGATTGCTGTCCAGGATGCACTGGACAACGACTGGTTCGAGGGACTCTTGAGCTGGTTGTTCTTGTTGGTGTTGGTCGGCTCCGAGCTGGGGTTCGAGCTTGGGAGCAGGGAGTCTGGCAACAGCGCCGTTCGACTGCTGGGGACGGATCAGAGGCTCGGAGATGTTGGCGAGGGCGCCTGGGTCCTGTCCAAGGCGGCCGTAGCGAAGGCGAAGATGCCACTCGAGGAGCGCTGTTCGAGTCTCGAGACGGAGGCGGTGCCGTAGGAGTAGACGGTAGGAGGAAGAGCGTTTGGAGGAAGACGGTCCTAGATGAAGGAGCGTGGGGTGGCAGATGGGTCCTTGGGAGTATTAGAGGAGGACAGAATGGCCAATGGGAACTCGCTTAACCTAACTGCCCGACACAACGGACACCGCACTACTACCGTTGCAGATCACATGACTCTTCTGGCCCTCCAATTCCACGTCCCATTTCCAAATGGTGCAACGGCCAGAGGATTCCGGGAAAGCCTCAGATCCGCCTTACACCCAAGCGACAGCGGCAGCAAACCATGCATATCCCGCCAATCGCCAGTTCCACCGTCGAAACTTATGTTACACGGCACCCGAGACCGAGCTGTAGCCCCGAACAACGTTTACAGCGACGTGCTGTTGAGCCAAGTACGACACCTTCACGCCTAGCTGAGGAAGAGAAAGCCGACGTCATCTACCTCGGCACCTTTCCACGCCAGCCGTATCACAACACCGCCGTTTCTGATTTCCGATGCCCTGCCATCGACTCGAATCGGCCTTTGGATATAACTCCACGACGCAACACCCGCAAGAAGAAAGGCAGGCGGGCAGCTCAGTCCCCCCATAAGCAAACGGATGCGCGGACGACACAGTGCAAGGGAGCCACACCATCACGCCAACCGACGATACCCACGGCGATAAGGAACCAGAACGTCTGGTTAGGTCGGGCAAGAGACTCGACTAGTCAGGTCTATGGTTTCTTCGATAGCGCGGGCCGTTTCTGCCGCAGGGTAGATGTTGAGCGTTTCGGCAGGGCGACGGAACACTGGTCGAGTTTCGCTCACATCCCTCACGACCAAGTCGCATACCGCCCTATTTTTCAGCAAATGACGTATCCGCAAGTCCGAGCCGAGGTTTGTCGTCGGTTAGTCACAAAGTTTGGAGGGTCCCTATGTGATGGAGAGATTTAGCTTGCCAGGCGAGAGCATTGCAAATATTTGATGCAAACCTAGCGGACTCTATCACACATGGGCCTAAGAGCAGTAGTGCTAAATGAGTGGTGCACGATACGTTCTTCGCCAAGCTGGCGCAGCGCGTAGTCCGAGTATGAGTCTCCTACTTTCACAGACCGACTTCAACTAAGCGCGGAAAGTGTTAAGGCTGCTCTCAATTGGGTGGTCTTAAATGATCTTTGGCCGCATTTGATATGCCATGTTAGCTTGTCTCGTTCGTCTTTTATCATTGTTTGTGATGTGCGATTGAACGAAAGAGCCGCGTCTTGCGGACTGCAAGGCAGCAATCCAGAGGCGCACCGGTCGCACCTCAGCACTCCGCGTTGGTTAGCCCTGCTACAGATCAGCGTCGGCCTATAAAGCTTAAAGCATTTAAGAGCGGCCACACGATCCTTATAAATATAAGGGCCGGACATTCCGCAGGCCGATAGATTGGAATTGCCTTTCATTTTTTATAAGAAAGTGTACGCCTTAATCAGCACGTATTCCTTTCCCCAATTTGCATTCAACTTACCACAGATCAGTATTTACTATTGTTATAGTCAAGTCCAAGTCTCCATTTCACATTGGAACCCTATGTTACAGTTAGAATGCCTTCTTAATTAGAGTCAATACATAGAGTCAATGCTCAATCTTTGCCTGTAGGGCTACAGTTGAAGGTTCGTCAACCGCTATGAGGTTAGTATTACAGAAGAATGCAGGTGACTTTACAGGGAAGAGAGTTATCGAGGCTTGATCAAACAACACAAGAATTAGCAGACATGATATTACCACCAGTTCATAAATGGGTTGTAAGCCACGGAGATCAATTCAACCGTTGGAATTGAATTGCTCACTGAGTCATGACTTGGACTGTGCATGTGGCGGCCTTCCGTATCGCAGTGAATCTGTAAGCTGATGCGCCAGTGAGCCGACGCGCTCGATGATCTCAGTCCAGTTAACCCGTTAGCCGGTGAACTAGTAAGGCTATAATAAGGGCATACCTCTTAGATCAAGCGTGGCTAGTATCGCGTTGACGACTGCGGTAAAGTGGAATGAACACTCCGCTAATGCGTAGTGGAATGATACCCTATACTGAATGCGACAGCTAGTTCCTGTGTAACTGAAACCTTCCTTTGTCATCTTACTTTCTTGGCATGCAGATGTTAAGAAAGTAGCCCCAATTACACCAATTTTCTTAACAAGTGCACCACAACAGCCACAAACCTGCGCTTCGCGCAGCCCATAGCGGCGGCGATGGCATCTGCCACCACCCGCCCGCCTGATGTCTCAGATCCTTTCGACCTGGGAATTCATACCCCCGCCAATCTCAATCGAAGAGCCCGCACTGCCCTCCTGCAAAACAGCCCCGCTGTCGTGAATGGACCTGTTGGTGTCCCGCCCGCCTTCGGGAGGACGGCCCAAACGCCGTCTTCACCACTTAATGCCATCTCTACTGCTGCGGCCACGGAAGGAGCCCAGCTCGCCCACCCTGAACCCTCCCCTGACCCTACCCCGACTAATGAACAGCAACCAGTCTCTATTTTTGAAGCAGCCACTAAGCTCGCGCGCGACCGTGTGGAGGAGTACAATGCCAAGTTGAAGGTGTTTCAGGCCTTCTGCGCTAAATTTGAAGAAGCAGCAAAACAATTCACCACTGGACCCGAACGGGAATTCGCTCAAAAGTTTGCCGACAGCTTCTTAGACGCCTGGAATCAAGCACTCACCGACGCCAAATCTGTTCCGGTACCGACCTATAGCACGGTCGCGGCCTCGCCCCCGGCCGCAAACAATGCCCCCGCCCACCAACCCCGACACCATCAACAACATCGCCAACAACAACAACCCCCTCATCGCCAGGGACAACCGACCGCAGGTGCCCCACCCCGAGAGGACCTCCGCGTCTTCATCCGGCTGGACGCGGAAGCTCCGGCCAGGACCCACAACGACTACGCAATCCGGTCCCATATATCCCGGAAACTCGGAGTGGACCCACGCAAGATCCCCCGGGTGCTCCAAGTCAGGTCCGGATGGGCCGTACTTGCCGCCGACATAACCACCCGCGACCTCCTCGTACAGAGACAGACCGAATGGGCAGCCGATCTGGGTGCCACTACCATAGAGACCCGGCAGGAGTGGTTTACCTACCTGGTCCCAGACTACCCCTGCAAGCTGGTCGACCTCTACGGTAATGAGGTCGACAGCGATGCTGCCATGAATGAAGAAATTGAAATTCAGACTGGTCTAAAGCCTGTCAACATACGCCCCGCACGGCAACAATCGGACAGCCCCCTGACAAAATCTCTGCTTGTGTCTTTTCTTGAACCCGTCAATAAACATTGGCGCCTCTTCAACAGCCGACCAGCAAGGCGCATCAAGAAGACCGACCGGCCAAGGCAGTGCAATATATGTTTGGACTACCACCCGTCACGTACCTGCCATCGGCTCCCCCTGTGCAAACGCTGCGGCAAAGCCGACGGCCACGAGTCCGGGGACTGTACCGCCCCCGAGCAATGCGCCAACTGCCTCGGCCCGCACAGCGCCAACTTCGCCGAATGCCCAGCCCGCCCGAAGAAGGTACACGGCGTGTTCCGCCGGTTGACCAAAGTACAAAGGGACCATGTCCGAGCCGTAGGCGTGGAAACATATCGCCAGCGCAACGCAGGATCGCCACAGCACGCACCTGACCCACAGCAAGACATACAGCAAAACGGCCCTCAGCAAGACAGCACCGGGCCGCAAGAACGATCGAGCCCACGGGCTCCCAGCCCGGCCGCGTCGAGAGCGCCCTCATGCATAATGGTGGCCACAACCCCGGAGGCGGAAGAGGAACCCGAGCACCCAAGACCTGGCTCTCCAAGGAAGCGCCGCATCGTGTTGATCACGCGCACCCACGACCAAGGGGACGAGTAGACGCCCACGGACACGAAGACGTGACAGAAAGACTCTCCGAGTCTTTCAAGCCAACGTCGGCAAGGTCCCGCCAGTCCACGACTGTGCCCTCGCACTGGCAGACTCGGAACGATACGACATCGTTCTCCTCCAAGAACCATGGACAACGATAGCAAACTCCCGTTGCCTCACGAAGACTCACCCTGCATATGACACATACTCTCCAGTTGAAGCCTGGAACAACAACAGCACCCGACCCAGGGTCATGACATATGTCCGCCGAGATTCCCAACTCGTAGCAGACCAAAACCGACCCTACATAAGCCGTGATATTCTGTGGCTTACGGTCAACGATACAATAATCGTCAACTTCTATCGCCAGAACGACGAAAGAGATGCGCTGGACACTCTGCTGCAATGGCCGATCCCCGATCGCTGCCTTGTGGCAGGCGACTTCAATGCTCGACATCACACCTGGCAGACAGGCCCGACTACGAACCGCGGCCACGAGATTGCCCATTGGGCATCCGAAAACGACCTCAGCCTACTGAACACCTTAGACGTCCCCACAAACCCACACGGCAACACTATCGACCTCACCTTTACGAACGTACCTCTCGCGGAAGCCAACATCGAGGACCACCTCGCCACCAGCTCGGATCACTTCACTCTTAGCACAACGCTACCAAACATCGCGCCAGCACCAATACAGCCAGGCAAGATCCGGGTGACAACAGACGACGAACTCAAGCGGTTTGTAGAAATCGTAGAACTTGGATCGGCTGGGATCCCTGCCACTGCCTCGAGTGCACCAGAACTAGATGAGCTTGCATCCACACTTGTGAACCTGCTGCAGTCAGCAGCGAAGGCGGCAGGCCGACCTGCGAGGAAGGGAGCACGCAACGCCCCATGGTGGACTGAGGAGTGCGCCCTTGCCGCAGCCGGATATCGCGCCATCAGACGACTGTACCCCCTTGGATTCAACCAAGAGGTCCAGCTAGCCAAACGGGAGTTCCACCGCGTGGTCCGCCGAGCCAAGAGGCTCTACTGGCGGAACCTGATCAACAGCTTCTCAGACAGCAGCTCCGTTTTTAAGGCCGTCCGATGGCTGAGATCGCCAGGAGCCTTCCAACCTCCTCCACTGCAAGTGGACGACGTGGTCTACGAAACCCAGCTGGACAAGGCTAACGCGCTCCGACGAGCTACTCTAGAGCGCAGAACGGCGGAGGATGACATCCAGGATCCCTGGATCCAGGTCAATCCTCACAGAATGATCCCTTTCCCACAGGAAATCTCCCTTGAGGAAGCGCAGGACGCGACTCTTCGGACTGGAAATACATCTCCAGGAGCCGACAACATCACAGTCAAACTTCTCACGGCAGTATGGCACATCATCGGAACACACGTTCGCCGCCTCTTCGAGGGGTGTCTGGCCATAGGCCACCACCCGAAGCCTTTCAGAGCGGCCGAGGTGGTGATGATCGCCAAATCTGGACGTAGAGACCTGACAGAGCCGCGGGCATGGCGGCCTATCTCTCTGCTCTCCTGCCTCGGCAAGGGGCTAGAACGGTTGGTCGCGCGCCGTCTTGCGTGGGCATGTATCCACTATGGAGTCCTCCACCCACAACAAGCCGGGGCGCTCCCGAAGAGGTCTGCGACAGACCTTGTGGCCGCCCTAGTCCACGACATTGAAGAAGTATTTGCCCTCAAGAAGGTGGCCACGCTGGTCACGATGGATATCCAAGGCGCTTTCGACACTGTCTTGCGCAACAGACTAATTCTGCGACTCCGCGAACAAGGCTGGCCGGAACATCTTGCACGATGGGCCGGTTCGTTTATGGACGACCGATCTGCCTGCGTCAGATACCAGGATACTACCACTCCGCTCTCTCCTCTCCAATGCGGCCTCCCTCAGGGGTCGCCGGTATCGCCAATCCTATTTTTGCTATATACGGAGCCCATCTACAGACTAAGCAACCCTCAAGGCCGGTTCGGCTACGCAGACGACACAGCAATCCTGTGCACGGGCGACACGGTAGAGGAAACAGCGGCTGCAGCGTCAAGATCTGTCGAAGAAATGGTCCGCTGGGGCGCGGCAAACGGGGTATCTTTCGACCCTAAGAAGACAGAAGTCATGCACTTCTCTCGAAGCAAACTCGAGACCGCACCGGCAATACGCCACGGCGACGCCGAGAAGCGCCCCGAGGCAGCAATGCGCTGGCTAGGCATCTGGCTGGACAGCAACCTGTCGTTTCGAGTCCACGTAGAGAAATGGACGGCTAAAGCCCAGGCTGTCGCCTACCATCTGCGAGGACTCACCAACACGATACACGGCCCGCTCCCCAGCGCTGTGCGGAGCGCCGTCAGGGCATGCGTCGAACCAGTCCTGCTCTATGGCACCGAAGTATGGTACCCAGGGACAACCCGACCACTATGGAACCAACCCTCCAAAGACCGTTCGTCAAGTATTGGACATCTCCTGTGGAGAATGAACAAGGCTATCGACCAATCTATGCGAGCTATTCTCCCCGTCTGGAAGACGACCCCGATCGCCATCCTCCACCGGGAAAGTGGGATACCTCCTATCGCTCAACTTCTCGAAGCACGTCGATACCGCTTCTCCGCCCGACTCAAATCCCTCGATGAGGCCCACCCTCTCGCGAAGCGCACGCTTCCCCCAAGACAACTCACATACCACCCGCTCATCAAGCGGAAGTACCAAATTCCAGCAGAAAGCAGCTTCAGGACCCGTCTTCGTCGGACTAATGAGCTCCTCGCGCCCTGCACACGACCGGCCCTCATGCAAAAATGCTTCGGCAAGGAACAAGACATACCCCTACAGACAGCGCCGAAAGAGGAATCGGCCGAGGCCTTCCTTCGGTGGGTTGAGTCAGTAGGCCCAACCACCTTGATCGTATACTCGGACGGCTCCCTGTCCTCAGAAGGAGCAGCCAGCTATGGCTTCGCTATTCACCAGGAGGACCTCTCCATCTGCGACGGCTCGGGCCGGCTTGGACCTGCCGAGGTGTTTGATGCTGAAGCTACGGGAGCACTGGAGGGCTTCAGGGCCGCTCTGAACCTCCCAGGATCAGCGACACGAGACATTGTAGTCTGCCTAGACAACCTGGCAGCCGCCACATGCCTACGGGGCACACCATCCGACTCTTCACAAGATGTCTTCCTCGAGTTCCAGGCGCTGGCTACATCTCACGGTGCTACACAAGTGCGCTGGATACCTGGCCACACGGACATCCCCGGCAACGAACAAGCGGATAAGCTAGCAAAAGCAGCTTCCTCGCTGCCAGAGCCGGAGGGCGCTCAGCCGACGCTGGCATACCTGCGAAAGATAGCGAGGCAGAAACCGAAGGAAGCCTTCGAAGCATGGTGGGCAGCCTCCGCCCCCGAGCAATATAAGAGATTCAACCTCAAGGCCACTACACGCTGCCCGCCGGAGCTCTCACTCCCACGGACAGTTTTGCACCACTTACTTGCAGCAAGGTCCCTCCATGGGGACTTTGCTGCATACCATGAACGCTTTAACCACGAAGACGCGCGAGTGACCTGCTCGTGCGGCCGACGCAAAGCACCTGATCATATCTTCTACTGCAGAAAGGTACCGCGACGGTGTCGAATAAGGCTTGTCCCGTCGCCGACCGTAGCAGTCAACCTCGCGATAGGAAGAAATTTCGACAAGTACACCAAGGTGGCCAAATCAAGCGGCTTCTTCGAAAAGATTTGTCCTCGTTACTAGACGAGGCAGACCTGAGACGCACCCGCGTCTCTTCCTCTCCTTTTATTGTATTCTCTCTTCTCCCCTATCTTCCCGTTTATTCCTTTTCTTCAATTATACGGGCCTGACCGCCTCGTGCAGTCATGCCAATGCTCTCTCACCAGTCTCCCTAAAGACTGGCCCATGTAGCGGCTACTGCTATGATAGCCGCGCCTGGTGATCCTGCTGACGGGTAACAGGCTCGACAGAATGCGCCTTTGAGCCGATGATATGCTGGATAGTGGTCCCTTCTGTATTTCACGAAAGTATTGCGTAGATTTTAGCATTAGAGATCCTAGCTCAGCACGTCCTGTGCCCCAATAGGGGACCTTATGGGCGTCACAGCCCTCCGGACGAAAAATATACAAACAAACAATCCTGTGTAACTGAAGACCAAAGCGAGAAGGTTACCCGAGAGGATCGTAAAGCTCGCCAAATCACCCAAGAGCATCTACATTATACTGACATTATCGAGGCTTAGGACTAGGCGGGCCGATAGACGGTAATCGTCCCTATTGTCTTAATTATAGAAGGACTCGCCTTGATTCAGACGTACAGTATTCCTTCATCTCATTTGCGATTAACTTGCTCCAGGTCGTGGATATAACACAGACTGTATGCCACTATATACTAGAGTCATGTAAGTACTTCTTAAAGGTGTAATTATGATCTTATGGCTGCACGGTTGTCGCCAGGGTGCTGAGGCAATGGATATTGCCCGATTAGAGCATGTACATGGAATCTAAGACCTCATTCGAGACCTTCAGGAGAAGTACACGCCCGTCTGTCTTGGTAGTATTGACCTCGCCTGTCCATCTGCGACAGTGGTAACTCCTGCTTCTCACTTAAGCTGAACGTCCTATTTTTGAGTGTATCAAATAGGTCAAGGCAGTGGTCGTCAATTGAGGCTTTACCGAGTCGCACAAGCTGTGTATCCCCTCATCATCCTGGGAGCTTTGGCGATTGTTCCCGTGGCATGGCTCGAGATCAGGCGATGGAGACGCGAACAGCATCATGCCAAGCTTATTGCTAAGAACACGTATCACCCTATGGATGTTACACCACAACGTAAGCCGTGTGATACTCAATACGATTTACACTATAATAAAGTGATGGTTGTGGACTTTGAACGGGCAAAATTCTTTCCCCTCAACCTCTTGGACCTATTAGCTGAAGTGGCCAAAATCGGAGGAGGAAACATGCGGTCAAGAAGCCAAAAAGAACTGGCAGTTGGAGGGTTTCAGTGCCGACCGGAGGGTTCCACTTTAGGTTCCTGATAGTCTGAATCGGCCGGAGTGCTGGTTGGTAAATGTCAGATAGTAACGATCTTCTCCCTTGCGTGTTCGGATAGTGGGACTGAATCAAACAACACGGAGAGCAAGAAGTTGATTGATTTTGTACTCACTTAATAAGACTTATCAAAGTCTGCGTACCTGGACGTACAGAGTGTCAAGAGCCAGATACAAGCCATCTTGAGCTATTAGCAGGGCCAGTCCACAGTCCATCCTGTTTGTTATTTGGTGTACAACAATGCTAGAGGCCCCTAAGGTAGTGGCCTAAGGGAGTTGCTACTAGTAGCTAAAGAGAGGATCGAGTGGACAGAAAGAGGGGCAAGTAGTTGCTACTAGAAGCTGAAGAGAGGACTCTTTCTCTCAGCTACTAGTAGCCACCCCTACTAGTAGCAAACCAATTGCCCCTCTTTTGCTTCTCAGCTACTAGCAGCAAGTCCTCGCACAATGAGTTGTTACCAGTAGATGAAGAGAGGCGGCATTGAGAATGCTGCTAGTGGCCGTGAACAGGATGGCGTCATTCAGTAGTAGCTGGTGGCTACTAATAGCTACGTCAGCAAGAGAAGCAAGTGCCTGGGCGCTTACCTATCAGTCGTCCCACAACCTCAATGACTTTCCAACACCCGCTGTTCACCAAACACTTAACAGCGACCTAAGGCTAGAAAAGGCCTAGACCGCTTAGGTCAATGGCACTTGGTTTGAGCTTCAATGTTGTGTTGGAAACAAACACATCTTACCGGAAATATGAGCTGAACGAAGGAGGAGGATGGTGGGGAGGAATGGGGAAAGCTGAGGAGGGTAGAGAGGAAGTAGAGCGAAAGATGGAGGCGCAGAAGAGATGAGCATGTCGCTGTAAATGGCGAATACTAAGACCTTGACAACCCTTCAACTTTGCACATCTGATTCAGAGTATAGAATAGATGCCTGACTCTTCAGAGGATATCATCTCTCTGGATAGAGATTACGAGCCTCCCCCGAATCGGGGCCCGAATTGAGGTCTTGGAAACCTCAGTATCTTGTCAGACTGTTCAGATAAAGTTAGAACCCAGGAGTTTCGCCGTTTGGGAAGATCTCGGAACCTTATTCTGTCTCAACGTTGTCATTCACCCAAAACGACTTGTGCTTATCTCCGGGTTCATGAATACGCGTGGCGTGACCTACGCTTCCAGTTAGGAATTCCTCATAAGGCTCGATAAAGGCTAACCAGTGTGATACTCAATACTAAAAGCCCCTGAATTCAGATTGATTTGGGTGCCATTTAAGTGACTGCTTTAATGCTCGGATGATTTAGACGGACTGGAACCTGTCTGGAGCTGAGCAGAGTAGGTGGCGCGCGCGGTAGCAATTTTGGAAGCACCAGAGTAAGGCCGAGAACAAGTTTCACTACCTCAAGGGTTATCATCGGTTCTGTCTGTTGCCATCATCCTTCGCCAATAACAAGCGCTCGGGAGGATTTAAAAGTCAGACGTGATTGTCCATAATGTTAGCGTGTGCACCAACATGGAGGAGAGTGAGGGGAGGACGACCACGAGCGATGATCTATCACACATACGTTAGCCAGACAATGAAAATTTGACAGGATGAGGGGGCATATTTGATCGTTGACCGCGGTCAATCGTCGGCGTGATTTTGTGACATCCGAACCTAGATTCGCCGGACGCCCCCTACTCGGTTCTAATCCCGGCGTCGTCACTTGTTTGCCTGCGCACCACGACCTTCTGTACCAGTACTGTTTGTATTGGTGCAGCCATTTGGCCGAACTGGTCCACCATCTGTACAGGTCAATTAGTCTTTCTATACCAGTATGATATCTATACCAGCCCACTGATTTCTCCATACTAGTCTAACCATACCAGTGTTTTGTTTTCTCATGCCAATCCAACCATACTAGTATGCTACGCGCACTAGCCATCGAAATTTTGCTATACGGGACGGGTCGGAGTCTATAAGAGTTCACATCAATATCCGGCTCAAGGAAATCAAACTCAGGACTGCTGCATTGCAATCTTTGTCGATAGATGAGAATAATTCCAATCTTTCCGATTATGGAAGGACACACATTGATCCAAACGTGTTACCTCATCTCGTCCGCAATCAACTTACCACGGATCGTGGACAAAACGCGGACTGTATGCCGCTCTATCTATTAGAGTTACGAGGGTCGCTCTTCAAGGCCGGCTGTCATTACATGGCTACATAATTGTCGGCGAGGGTGCTGAAGAGAGAGAGATTACTCGATTATAGCCCAACATGGAATCTACGACCGCATTCGAGACCTTTGGGGCCATATTACTATGACAGTGGTGTGCTCGTAAGTTCCAGCTATACAAGCTGCGTATCCTACACTATGACGTAGAGCCACGCAGTATTTCATACTGTACGACTTACGCCATGACAAAGTGATAATTGTGGACTTTGAGCGAGAAGAGGGCCTTCCCCGTGAACCTATTAGACTTATCAGCCCGAGTAGCTAAAGCCGGAAGAGGAAATGTATGGCCAAGAAGCCGAACAAGGATACTCTGCCCAAGAGGCGGAGCTGCAGTCTTTAAAGATGCGCGTGTCAAGGTGTGTCTACATCGGCCGGAGTGCTGCTTAATGAAGGTTAGACAGTAATGATCTTCATTCTTGCGCATAAGGGTAGTAAGACTGGATCAAACAACATGGAGAGCAAAGAGTTGATCGATTTGTACTTCCCTGGATCAGACCCATGACAAGCTGCATGCCTAGACGCACAGAGTCTCAAGAACTACATTTAATCAATCGTAGGCCATTGGCAGAGGCAATCTCGGTATCGGATATCACCCTGATGGCGAGACGGCGGAGACTACATACCCGGTAGGCGATGGTGATGGTGGTTTAGATTGAAGGAAGAAGGAAGAAGGAAGAAGGAAGAAGGAAGAAGGAAGAAGGAAGGAAGGAAGGAAGGAGGAAGGAAGGGGCAAAGTCGGTGGAAGATAGGGCTTCAATAGGTACTGGGGCATATTAACTACGCAAACGGAAGTGCCAGCATTATTAGGAGACCAGTGCCTCGGGGTTTATAAGTTTACTTTTCCGGCAGTTCATATGCACCTGCAAGGAATGTTTTTAAGGTCGCAAGAGAAGGGGAGAAGGGTGCTATCGAGGGGAATAGCTTCAGCTTTAATGCTCATCACATGAGCTGGTGGCATGGGGTTGTCATCTTCAGTCATTGGGATATCGCCGTCGGGATCGGGAGGCTCCTCACCATCCCAATTGACCACTTCTTCTACATCAACATGGCTTACGCCCGTGTTTCTGGCACAAACATAATTGGTCTTGTACAATAAGGGGTGAGAGGAAAAAAATAGGGGTAAAGAGAAAAAAAAAAAAAAAAGAAGGAAGGGGGAAAAAAGAAAAAGAAGAAGAGGGAGGGGGAAAAAAGAAAAAGAAGAAGAGGGAGGGGGAAAAAAGAAAAAGAAGAAGAGGGAGGGGGAAAAAAGAAAAAGAAGAAGAGGGAGGGGGAAAAAAGAAAAAGAAGAAGAGGGAGGGGGAAAAAAGAAAAAGAAGAAGAGGGAGGGGGAAAAAAGAAAAAGAAGAAGAGGGAGGGGGAAAAAAGAAAAAGAAGAAGAGGGAGGGGGAAAAAAGAAAAAGAAGAAGAGGGAGGGGGAAAAAAGAAAAAGAAGAAGAGGGAGGGGGAAAAAAGAAAAAGAAGAAGAGGGAGGGGAAAAAAGAAAAAGAAGAAGAGGGAGGGAAAAAAAAGGAAAAAGGGAGCGAGCAACTGGGGGCTCTATGGCTTTATATACTTTTTGGTAGACCCACTTGACTCGCTGCGACAACACGCAAGTATTCCATGACATTCCATGCCATTCTATGGAGCTCGTGCCGACTTTTTTCCGCACAGATTTGATCACGTGATCCCACTTTTTTTCATGTTGCAGCCATCACCAAACAGTGACTGGTATGTCTTCCTGGGCCGCCCACACGGATGATTTCATTGTTATCGCTCACGATCATCCAAGAGGTGAGCGGGGTTGATCGGATTTAGACATTATCCGCTCCGACCAGGAACTGCCAGAAGTGGGGCTACGGGGGATTACATGTCTGAACGGCAAACCCCCTCTGAGGCAACTGATATCATCCACTAACTGCTCGATCACATCCTCTGCTACACAACAACCTGTCAGTAACCATCATTGATGACCAGCCCGCTGATTAAGGAAAGACACACATTGATCTGAACGTGTTACCTCATATCGTCCGCAATCATTTCCTACAAATTAGAAGGCCGTCGTTAGAGCCGTTTTTGTGCACAAGCAAAATTCTCGGCAGCCCGTCAATAGTACAGTGGGGTTCCAAAAGTCTTGCAATACCTGTAACGGGCTGTGCCCGTAGGTGGCCTCGGGAACCCTCGGCCTTTCATGGCCCACTTTTACCTTTAAGCCACCATGACGAGTATATTTATGGATGGACCTCCTCTACTCCCTTTCTCTTCTTCTTCTTTCCTTAAGTTTGGTATACTCTGTAGAGTGGCCTAGCTAGTTGCAATACACTACCTTGAGACCGTTACAATACGCCCCTTTTTACACCAAAACACTCTAACTGATTGCAGCTATATATTTTTAAATACTGCTTCTAAAATTCAAAATAAAATAGCAATATATACTACTTTAATTAAATATCTATAAATATATTTTTATATATTTCTTATTATCCTCTCTATTTATATACTTACCTTTAAATAAAAGTTATATATTTCTGCAATCTTACTCCACTATAATATCCACTAAACCTTTCTGAAGTAGGGTTTTCAAACTACCGTCAGCTTTAACGAATTATAGCACTTTTAAATATTAAGTTACTTTATTAAGAAAAAGGGTATATTGTATAAATAATCAATAAATTACCTATATTACTTATAATATTTATCTCAAGGGGTTATGTGATATATTTATTGAGGAGTGTTTAGGGTAGGATTTGGTGTGAAAAGGGGGGTGTTGCAAGACTTTTGGAACCCCACCGTAGTACAAGCAGCCAAGACGATTCTTAAGGCAGGGCCCTGGAACCTTTCGGGCAACCCCGTCCACAGTACTTAATACACACAGCGCAGACGAGTGATTACTGGTATACAGAAGTTGAGGAAGGCCAGGAACGGCTTGACGAGTGCATAGATACGGAACAGCTAGAAGACTACTAGTAGAGGCGCGACCGTTGTCGAACGGGCGGGGGTAAAGACTCGGTCCTGGGGCAGGCTCGGTCCTGGGATAGCTTGGATCCTGGGACAGCCCGCGTCCTGGGACAGCTCGCGTCCTGGGACAGCTTGCGTCCTGGGGAAGGCCGGGAGGCCTGACAAGTGCACAGATGCAGAACAGCTAGAGAGACTATTAGCATAGGTGTCCCCGCTCTTAAACGAACGGGGAGAGCAATTCTGGATGGAAATGGCCTAGTGAGGAGCTGGACGATTTCTGGAGGGGAGAGTTCATTTCTGGACGTGAGAGAGGGGACACTTGTACTTATAGTTGTACGCTGCATAGCTGCCACTAGGGCGGCTGGGACAGCCTATGAATAAATCAATCAATCAATCAATCAATCAGTCCCAGGATCGCGCCTGTCCCAGGACCGACAGCTGTCCCAGGATCGCGCCTGTCCCAGGACCGACAGCTGTCCCAGGATCACGCCTGTCCCAGGACCGACGGCTGTCCCAGGATCGCGCCTGTCCCAGGACCGAGCTTGTCCCAGGACCGAGCTTGTCCCAGGATCGCGCCTGTCCCAGGACCCAATCTGTCCCAGGACCACCACTGTCCCAGGATCGCGCCTGTCCCAGGACCCAACCTGTCCCAGGACCGCACCTGTCCCAGGACCGAACCTGTCCCAGGACCGAGCTTGTCCTAGGACCCAATCTGTCCCAGGACCACCACTGTCCCAGGATCGCGCCTGTCCCAGGACCCAACCTGTCCCAGGACTCACCTCCACAGTGTACTTTTTATTTATTTATTAATTCATAGGCTGTCCCAGCCGCCCTAGTGGCAGCTATGCAGCGTACAACTATGAATACAGGTGTTCCCGCCCCTCGCTTCCAGAGTCCAAGCTGCTCCTGTCAAGAACTGCTTCCCCCTCTGCCTGAACACGGTTACCCCTCTACTAATAGTCTTACTAGCTGTCCTGTGTCTATGTACCTTTCGGGCCTTTCCTGGCCTTCCTCTGCTTTTGTCTACTAATAATCACTCGTCTTCGCTATGTGTATTGGAGTACTGTGGATGGAACTGCCCGGAATTGCCCAGGAGCCGCGTCCTCAAGATCATCTTGGCTCCTTGTACCGCCATTGACGAGCTACAGAGAATGCGCTTGATGTCAACGCATGGATGCTTTCCTAGATAGTTTCCTCTCTCGCGAAATAATATGGTAGTGTATGATAGCGATGCTAGCACAAATTCTTCGCCAGTACATGGATGCTAGTTCACAGTATGCTCCAGCAGATGGTCGCTGGCTCACCTATGCTAGCAGATTGATCCTGGCGTACCAGGGCCAGAACAACATGGTTGAGTGTGTTAGCGCATACTAGTCCAGCCCTCTCGTCAACACAGAGCAATGCGCGTCTGCATGCATATACAAGAACGTTCTCGAACCTTCCCCCAATAATGTATTCCCGACATGATTGGCCGGGTCGCCCTAGCGTGATACTTCGGGCCCGTTCGATGTTGCGCAGAACATCGAACAGCTGGTCCCTAACCCTAGCCTAGGATAGGTATAAGGATCGTTGCCGCCTCCAACGCCTCTCCACTGTTAACTACCCTCTCAATATCGAGTGGCTGCAGCATGAAATTGCGAACTCGGCAAATATCAATGAGGCCGAGCAGGAGCAGGCAAGGCAGGACCGGCTTCGGGAGCCTGCCACTGAACCATCACCCACCTCTGGTGGGGTAGCCTCTTTTCAGCCAGTTGGGCTGCGTGAGCGGAATTTCCTGTTACATTAGGCCCACGTAACTTCTTAAATTCTGCCCTCTCTTTGCTCATGCTGTTCCTCATACGTCATTCAAACATGTGAAATTAGCTGGGGCCAGCCTTGCTGTAGCATGAAGGCATTTGCGATCGTAGTGCAGTTCCAGTCGCCGTTCTTTTTCTCCATTTCATACATCCTGTCTGGCTGTTACGTTCTAAGCCTGCTCTTAGGCAGCTTTAAGCAGGAAATATCGACCGCAGCAATATCAAGCATTCCCACGACATCCCTATACGCAAAAGTTTGGCACACGCGACCACCCAACGCGGCACTGCCAAGGAATGCCTCGACGTCGTTCTCACCAAACAGCGCGATCGTATCGAACTTTAACCCCCCTGGTCAACCAAGCCGGCAGCAGCAGGGTCAGCCCTGAACCCACCGTTGCGCCGTCGTCCTTGTCCGAGCCTTCCCCATCTTGCGTCTCGCTCGTCTTCTGTGCTGCTCTCTTCCTGTTTCGCCTACCACTCTTCATCATTGCCTTCTCCGCATACCTCATGGTCCTGCCATGGGTTCACCCCGGCCCTGTCGGCAATAAACTGTGCCTATGGACGCTTATGGGCATCCTAGGTGTCTGGTGGACCGACCTGCAGATCGACAGGGTAAAGCCGGGGTCGCTGGCGCAGCAGCCGCTCTGGCGCCTGCCGCGCCCCGGCTCCATCATGGTCGTGTCTGCCACTTCTCCTATCGATGCTATCTTCCTTGCCGCAGTCTTCGACCCAATCTTCACGGTTCTACACTCGAGGCCGCGACCTGTGCGGGAGCTGTTCCTCCTTCAGGCTATCTTCCGTATAGGAACGAACGAGACCTCACCGTCAAGCCACGCCAACTTGAAAACTGTGCTTGAGAGACATCCAGACCGAATCATTGCAGTGCTAACCGAGCACAGCGCGACGAATGGTACCTGTACTCTACCTAGCACGCTAAATCTTAGCGATACGGTCAGGATCTTCCGCATTAGCATACAATACTTGCCAGCGGATGTGTCGACGCCAGGGTCTGGCACGGATCCTGCGTTGCTGTGGACTATGCTCTCTAGGCCTGTGCACCGCATTCGCCTGCGCATCGCCGATGGCGTGAGTAATGATGGTACTTCAGGGGTGTCTGACAAACCGAAGCATCCCAGGAATGTCCCGCACAGCCTTACACGTCTTCCCCACAGTCTTCATAGTGGCAGAAAACTGTCACGGAGCTCCTTCCGTGAGCACATCTGAACATTCACCCTGCTTCTGGAAGTATAGAGAGTGTCGGCGAGTCTCCGTGGGCATTCTGGGACGCTATATGAGAACCATTTTTGGCTCATCTCGGCTGTGGTAGCTCCTATGTCTGTAGCCCATGCGGCTTGTCTTTGTACCAGGAGGTCGCGGGTTGTTAGGTCGGCGGCGCGGATGGCCCATCCGGTTCTGACTCGGGAAGCCTGCCGGATCTGCAGCAATAAAGTCGTCTCCCTCTCCGGCCACGATGGGGGCTAAGAGTCGGGTTCCTGCATAGGACCGACTATTCTATGATACACGTTTAGAACACTGCTTAAGTGGTCGCGGCGAGGTCATAGAGAGGACATGATTAAATAGGGAAGGACGACCGGATGGAAGGCTGTTCAGGTGCGAATAGAGGATATGGGTGGTCCCACGCTCTGCATGCCGAGAAAACAGCCTCGCGCACGATGAGTGGTTGTGCTGAGCGGGGATATATAGCGAGGCCGCCTTCCACATCAGCTCAAACAACACATCAAACCCATCACGTCCATCGATCGCACCGCCATGGAGCCTGTTAGTTTCACCGTCGGGGTCGTTGGGCTCGCCGGCCTCTTCAGCTCCTGCGTAGAGGCTGTGGACAAGGTGCAGACCTACCTGTCATTCAGGACCGACTCGCATGTGCTAGATACCAGGTTTAAGGCTGCCAAGGTCCGCTTCGAGAAATGGGGTCGGCGCGTCGGGTTCGAAGAAACGATGCGGTCGGAAGACCATCACCCTGCCCTCGACGACTGCGATATATCTGCGGCGGTACAGGATATTTTCCAGATCATTACTACTCTCTGTGGTGCGAGCGACGCGTCTGTACACCGCACCAGCCGGGCCATGACGCCAGGTGATGACGTCTCGTTGGGCTCGCTCCGACCCCGGCCTCACGGCGCGAGGCGACGGAAGCTGGCTTGGGCGCTCTGGGGCAAGACGGAGCGCACAGATCAGGTCGAGCTGTTCGAAAAGCTGGTGCAACAACTGCACAACTTGGTTCCCGTCGATGCAGTGCAGGGTACACGGCCGGTACACGAACTGGACACCAGGCACACCGACAACCTCGCGTCCGGGTTAGGTGCGTATCTGAACGCTGCCTGGATGCTCGTCGTCTAACGGAGATCAGGAACTTTCTCAGACCATGCTTGGCCCGCTGAGCTGCAGCGGATCCTCGCCCGGATCGAAGAGGCGAACAGAGGTAAGGTGTCCTCCGAGCTTCTAGTGTCAAGCTAACGGAGCGAAGCCGAGACGCGACGGGTACTCCACTCCTGGCTCGGCCGCGTGTCCCCAAACGAACGCTACCATGACTCCGTCCAGCAGAGGCTCGTCGGCACCTGCGACTGGATCTTCCACCGGCCCGCATTCCAGAACTGGCTCGACCAAGAATTCCCTGCAGGCGCAAAGCTGCTGTGGATCAACGGACCCGCGGGGTTCGGCAAGACGATTCTCTGCGCGCACATCGTCGAACACCTCTCGTCCACCCTCGAGACACCCGCCGCTCATTTCTTCTTCTCATCCGACCTCGAGAGCCGCGAAGACCCTTTCGTAGCCGTGCGGTCATGGATTTCCCAGGTCGTGTCGCAGCACGAGGGCGCGTTCGAGCACGTCCGCCAGAAATGGGAGGCTGATTCGGATCCCGTCGCGACCCGTGCGAACGCCGTCATGCTCTTCACACAGCTCCTCCACGTTGTTCCCGGCTGTACATTCGTTGTCGACGGTCTAGACGAATGCACCTACTTGGACAACAGCAGCACGTCGGTCACCCGATTCCTCCACACTGTTACGGACGCGGTTGTTGGGACGAACACTCGCGTTCTCGTGGTCAGTCGCGCCGAGCCAGAGATCCGACACGCCCTCACAGACGACACGCCTGAAAGCTTTGCCGAATACGAGATTGCACCCGATGACGTACGATCCGACACGGCCGCCTATTCCAGAGACATCGTCGACAGAAAATTACCCAACAAGACCGACGATGTCCGATCGACCCTCTCCAAAGCAATGACCGATCAATGCGAAGGCCAGTTCCTCTGGCTGAAGATGCAGGAGAGATCTTTGAGGAAAGGGATGAACAAGAAACAGCTCCAGCACACCATCGAAGAAACTCCGGCTGGGCTGGACCGATTATACGACCGAAGCTGGCAGAGAATCACCCAGTCCCGAGACTGGGAGAGGCAACGTATCTACGCCCTATTGCGCTGGGCGGCATTCGCACTACGGCCCCTGACAGTCTGCGAGGTCACCGAAGCCGTCCTTATCGACGAATCTGAAGACCTGCCGATCGAAGATCTCCCCGACGCTGTGGATGACGACTACATCGACAGCGAAATAGTCGGTCTTTGTGGGCCTCTCTTGGAGGTCAGGAGCCAGCACTCGGACTCCTCCGCCAGCCTTCGAACAGTGCACCTAACGCACTTTTCCGTCAAGCAGTACCTGCTGTGTAATCTCCCCACGCCTGGCTGGATCCGGGAGAACGAGCGCTTGCGGGATGAATACCAAAACACCTTGCTCGCCAAGGCCTGTCTGCTCTACATCAATTTCCACCAAGTTTGGCAAGATGCCCCACATCACCCGCCCTGTCTCGGCATGACATTCCGCGACTACGCAGCAGCGTCTTGGCATCACCATATCAAGTCAGGCTTGCGCACCGATGGGGATATAACGACACTTGCCAGCCGATTTTTTGATAGAAGCAACCACGCCTGGAATGGTTGGAGGGCATGGTTCGATGAACAGGATGCTGAGCTTCAGAAACTTGGGACTGAATCCACCTCACCTGCTCCGCTCTATTACGCAGTGGAGCTCGAGTTAATAGATGTGGCGACCGCTTTGATAAAAGAACAGAGTTGTGACGTGAATGAAGGAAACGACCTTGGACGGTCGGCTCTCGAAGTTGCATGCGCAAAGGGGAGCAAAGAGGTTGTGAAAATACTCCTTGATGCGGACGCCAACGTATCAACTGCCAGAAAGAATGGGTGGACGCCATTACATGCAGCATCAGAGGATGGACACATCGAGGTGGCCAAACTGCTTATTGAGAAGGGAGCTGACACTGCAGTTGCAGCCAAGGACGGGCGGACGCCATTGCATTTAGCATCACAGAATGGACACATGGAGGTGGTCAAGCTGCTCACCGAGAAGGGTGCTAGCGTCGCAGTTGCTGCTGAGAACGGGGCGACGCCATTGCATTTGGCATCACAGAATGGACACATGGAGGTGGTCAAGCTGCTCATCGAGAAGGGTGCTAGCGTCGCAGTTGCTGCTGAGAACGGGGCGACGCCATTGCATTTAGCATCACATAATGGACACATGGAGGTGGTCAAGCTGCTCACCGAGAAGGGTGCTAGCGTCGCAGTTGCTGCTGAGAACGGGGCGACGCCATTGCATTTAGCATCACATAATGGACACATGGAGGTGGTCAAGCTGCTCACCGAGAAGGGTGCTAGCGTCGCAGTTGCTGCTGAGAACGGGGCGACGCCATTGCATTTGGCATCACAGAATGGACACATGGAGGTGGTCAAGCTGCTCATCGAGAAGGGTGCTAGCGTCGCAGTTGCTGCTGAGAACGGGGCGACGCCATTGCATTTAGCATCACATAATGGACACATGGAGGTGGTCAAGCTGCTTATTGAGAAGGGAGCTGACACTGCAGTTGCTACCAAGGACGGGTGGACGCCATTGCATTTGGCATCACAGAATGGACACATGGAGGTGGTCAAGCTGCTCATCGAGAAGGGTGCTAGCGTCGCAGTTGCTGCTGAGAACGGGGCGACGCCATTGCATTTAGCATCACATAATGGACACATGGAGGTGGTCAAGCTGCTTATTGAGAAGGGAGCTGACACTGCAGTTGCTACCAAGGACGGGTGGACGCCATTGCATTTGGCATCACAGAATGGACACATCGAGGTGGTTAAGCTGCTTACTGAGAAGGGTGCTAGCGTCGCAGTTGCTGCTGAGAACGGGGCGACGCCATTGCACTTAGCATCGCAGAATGGACACATGGAGGTGGTCAAGCTGCTTATTGAGAAGGGAGCTGACACTGCGGTTGCGGCCAAGGACGGGCGGACGCCATTGCACTTAGCATCAGTGAATGGACACATCGAGGTGGTCAAGCTGCTTATCGCGAGGGGAGCTGACACTGCGGTTGCAACTAAGGACGGGCGGACGCCATTGCACTCAGCATCACAAAATGGACACATCGAGGTGGTCAAGCTGCTTATCGCGAGGGGAGCTGACACTGCGGTTGCAACTAAGGACGGGCGGACGCCATTGCACTCGGCATCACTGAATGGACACGTTGAGGTGGTCAAGCTGCTCATCGAGAAGGGTGCTAGCGTTACAGTCACAGATGAGGACGGACAGACGCCATTGCATTCAGCATCATGGGATGGATACATCGGGGCGGTCAAGCTGCTCATCGAGAAGGGTGCTAGCGTCTCAGTCATAGATGAGGACGGATTGACACCATTGCATTCAGCATCACAGAATGGACACATCGAGGTGGCCAAGCTGCTTATTGAGAAGGGTGCTAGCGTCACAGTCATAGATGAGGACGGATTGACACCATTGCATTTAGCATCACAGAATGGACACATCGAGGTGGTCAAGCTGCTTATCGCGAGGGGAGCTGACACTGCGGTTGCAACTAAGGACGGGCGGACGCCATTGCACTCAGCATCACAAAATGGACACATCGAGGTGGTCAAGCTGCTTATCGCGAGGGAAGCTGACACTGCCGTTGCAGCCAAGGACGGGCGGACGCCATTGCACTCGGCATCACTGAATGGACACATCGAGGTGGTCAAGCTGCTCATCGAGAAGGATGCTAGCGTTACAGTCACAGATGAGGACGGATTGACACCATTGCACTTAGCATCACAGAATGGACACATCGAGGTGGTCAAGCTGCTCATCGAGAAGGAAGCTAGCGTCACAGTCACAGATGAGGACGGGTGGACGCCGTTGCACTCGGCATCACTGAATGGACACGTTGAGGTGGTCAAGCTGCTCATCGAGAAGGGTGCTAGCGTCACAGTCACAGATGAGGACGGGTGGACGCCGTTGCACTCGGCATCACAGAATGGACACATCGAGGTGGTCAAACTGCTCATCGAGAAGGGAGCCGATACTGCGGTTGCAGCCAAGGACAGGCGGACGCCATTGCACTCGGCATCACGAAATGGACACATCGAGGTGGTTAAGCTGCTCATCGAGAAGGGAGCTGACACTGCGGTTGCGGCCAAGGACGGGTGGACGCTATTGCATTCAGCATCACAGAATGGACACATCGAGGCGGTCAGGCTACTGCTAATAACTCTGGGCGTCGAAACTAGCAAGGCAGACAATCATGGTCGTACAGCATTGTTCTTCGCTTCCAGATGTGGGTACAACAATGTGGTTCAAGCGCTGCTTGTCGATGGGCGGATTGACCCGGGCATCAAGGACTGGTATCGTTCGACATCGTTGTTTGCTGCCGTGAGGAACAACCACTTCGAAGTGGTGGAGCTTTTACTCGCGGCCGGAGGCATGACCGTTGAAGGCCAAGACGGTTTTGGTCGGAGTCTCTTCTGGTGGGCGCGGCGCACTGGCAATCTTCGAGTCCTTCAGCTCCTAGTGCAGCATGCCGAAAGGGCAGGCAGTCCTATCCCTGACGACCCTGCTCCTGTCAATGCCACCTCTATTCCGTTTGATCACGAATCCGATTGGTGCGACGCATGTACACTGAGCATCCGGGAAGGTTGTGGGTATTCTTGCAGAGTGTGCGACAGCGGGGGTTTCTGCTTGTGCGTCGAGTGCTTTGACGGAGGTATCCGATGCCGTGACAGCTCTCACGTTCTGGTGCCATGGTGAGCGCCCAGAAGATCTATCCCTGATGGCTGGTGCGGCTGTATGATGTAAATTGATGGAGAAGATCCCGCCATGTACAAGTTCATAAATCTCAACTGCTAGGCCTCGTCAGAGCCTTTGGTAGTCCGATATTGGCAGTGAATACGTATCTAATATAAACTAACCGCAAGTCATGTCCCTACGGAGGCTACCGGTCGGGGAGGCGAGGTGAATTCGGCGACGGCGTTGTAGACTTGATCCGAGATGAGGGCATAGTCTGGTTCGTCGACGAGGGCTGATTTCAGGAGGGGTTTGACGCAGTCGAAGTCAGGAGAGGCAACCTCAGAAATGCGTCTCAGGAGATTGCTTCGGAGGATGCCACGGCCTGCCTCGCAAGGAGTAGGCTTGTAACGGCAAGGCTTTGCAGAGAGAAAATAAAACGGAGTGCGAGATTGCAGAGACCTACATGCCAGTTAGAGGCCATGTTGCAACGAAGCCGATACTGAGTACGGCTACATGTGAACAACTAGAGTTACATCATACCAGGGCCGGGTGTTGGGCGACAAAGAGGTGAGAAGAGGGATGATTGAACATTCAAAGATTGGTCCCGGATGAAGGATGAGAAGCGCCAAGGAAGCATCTTGAAAGTATTGGAGAAACTTCGGAGGTCCTTCGGCTAACACCCAAATTCGGCTAATCAGGCATGGCTACTGAGTAGCGGCCAAACCTGGAAAATTAACTGTAATCAAGAATTGACCGACATCAACAATTAATTGCCAATGGTTCGAAAGCCTGCTTCGCAATGTCACTCACATCATGCGCACTCTCCCGACTCCTCCATCCAGTCGGGTAAGCGAAAGGAATACTGGGAAAGTATTGACCCTAATGTAAACGGTATGCTGGGTGGTATCTTGGCTTTCATGTCATCTATGTCCCGTATTGATCTACAGGGTGCGCGAACATTTCACTAGGCATCGGCATTAAGGGCGATCGGCAGAGGATCCCCAGAGCGCTCGAAGGGGGAACAGGGTAAGTCATTCAGAATCTGACGCCTTTTAAGAGAAACAGGTGCGGCAGGGGGTGACCTCAGCAGTGGCTAATGGTGGGCATCACAGGATCGGCCGGGTCACTGAAGGGCTTCTTTTCAAAGTGGCGGATAAGTAGACATGATCGAACCTGTAGCCCATCTTTGATGAAATTCTATGCTACAGTTTCGCAACCATTGTTTCCTATGACCCTAGAAAGCAAGCAATATTTACGCCTTGTCCAACTTCTCACCATCTAATTCTCATGCTACACTTCAGTTACTGGTTGGGGTTTGTGTCTCCTGCGTAGTTTAGAAAACTGCTGAAGTCCATTCCTCCGTCAATTTGCAGATCGCCCGGATTCAGTCCTGCAGAGCTACGCACGATTGGGTCGAAGATAAACTGCACAGTACTTGTCTCTCCCGCTCCAGACCAAGATTGCAAGGGTATGTTGGGGTTCATGTTGGGAAGGTCTTGGTCAGAAATTTGGAAGTCTCCACTCGCCATGGTTCCTAAGGGTAGTTGTGAGGCATCGTTCCATGCGCACGGAGGTCTCGACTGGTCCATATCAGGATTTGGAACCGAATACTGAGATTGAGGGTCCACAAGAGCGGGATTTTCTCTCGTCAGAAAAGAGTTATCTAACGAGGAGCTTGGTGTCGGTTGGCATTGCGGCAGTCGGGTGCCGCTTTGGCTGGTTGTGGACGAACCATTGCGAGACGACGTCTCCCGTGAGTCGCGACTGGAATACCACGCTTCAAAAAGCTGGTTATAGCCAGTCTGGCATATCCTTATCAGATGCTGTCTCCTTTCGACCTCGGGAATTTCGTCTGCCAGGGCTTGCTCAAGCGTTGCAGGCCCATATTGGAAGCAGTACTCTCGAAAGCTGCTGGTTTCCTCAGATAGGCCAAAGTCAAGGTAAGCTGAGTCAGGTCGTTGACTTCCTGGAAAAAGTATGTCCCAGACTGAAAACCATTGTTCTTGATCTGTAAACTTAAAGTCTGACTTTTTCGATAGGCGTCGATGCTGCTGATGAGAGATGCCATCTAGCACAACAGTGGGGTCGTGGACGCACACTTCACCAGAGACATGGGTAACATGTCTTCGATGGCTGTCCTCATTGTCAAAAGTGGCACAGCAACATTCGCAGTAGAACTCAGGAGTATGTTTCCGTGTCAAATGCTGTTTGACGTCTCGTATCCTCCTCAATGTCTTTGAGAAACATGCTCGGTGTTGGCCAGGATTCCGCTTCCAGAACGGACACGCTAGCTGCTGTCTTCTGCGTTTGCCTTGAGGTAGGGCCGCTCTCTTATCAGGTGGTGGCATATCTTCGTTTCCAGAACCCTCATCGTCGCTCTGCTGACGCTGTCTCTTGCGACACGGGTGGGACGACGAATTTGTTGAGATGGCTGCACGAAGGGGTCTGAAAGTCTCTGACCCGGTGCCAGATGAGGTTTCGCTTTGGCCAGGCCTCTTCCGCACCTGACAACTTTCTCTGAAGCCCGAGAGTAGTGTCTGGAGAACCCGGTTCAGAGCTGGAAAGTCTTGGTCGCTGCTATCCAGTGGCTCATAGACTTCTGAGGAACCCGAATCTGAAAACAGGTCGCTTTCGAACGAGGCGTCCGTGGAATCAGCGCCCGTTCTCAAATGAGAACTACTACCGCTCCATGACGTATCTTTAAAGTAAGCATCGTTGTCATCATGTTCCGGTTGGTTTTCCATCATGAGCCTGGAGATGTCTTCTTTGGTGGAAGGCCGCAACTGGCCCTCAGCCAGGAGATGGTCAGAGTCACCACACAAGTCAACAATGTGGCGACAGTTTCTCAGACTATCGATGGAAAGAAATCCACGCGGGTAAAGTGAGCAGTGTCTCATGCAACAGAGACAGGGTCGACTAGCCGAGTGGCAGATGTGCCAGAGGACGACATCGTCGGTCTGCTGAAAGACTGCGAGCCTCTTTCCGCACCCAGGCCAAAACAACCCGTCATCAGTGGTTTTGATGATTGAAAGCAGAAGCTCTGTGTCAATTTCGAGTCCAAGGAAATTTTCTGGACGCCGAGCGGTCGGGAACCCTGTGACGATGGAAGGGTTGCCGACGGCCCGAACCAGGCAGGGTGCCTTTGACAAGTTCGACCCGACATTGCTCTGCTGAAGACTGACGTCAAACGTCGTCACTTTGCAACCTGGATACAGATCGTTCAAATAACCATCGTAATCATTCTCGGTGATGGTGGATGTGCAATGATTGAAGCCTAGACTTGGGGATAGTCCAGCAGCGAGCCATGCCAGCTGCTCACCACACTCGGCAATCGATTGCGCTGGTCCCCGGATCGCAACAAGCAGATATGCTCCTCGAATATAAACCCTGATTATGGTCTTGTCCAATAGTTGCGCTATACATACCATAGTTAGCGACAAGACGGTTCTGGTATTTCGACAACGTACCATGATACACAGTTCCTTGATCGTCGTCGACCACGTGCTCAAGAGCACTTAGAAGGATAGCATTACTCATTGGCCATGTCTGGGACATGTAATTCCTGATTGTCGTTGCTTGTGCTCCATTAGACGACCCTGTCACTGTTATTACATGCGACAAACATTGACCAAGTGACAATCCCAGTCTCGTTCGCCCCGCTTCGAGACGAGGCTTGAGCTTCCACCATTCAAGCCGAAAGGCTACGACGGATGATGGCACAGGTCGTCGTTTGCTGATGCAGGCAGCAGGGAGTCGAGTGATGATGGCCTTGCGAATTTCGTCAATGACGGCACGATCCTCTTTTCCGCCTCGATCGATACGCTGTTCCTTTTGGATTGTGGCGATGAACCACTGATAAGCGGCACTGTTGAGGATAGTCTCGTTGTAGACAGACGTGTCCACTTGGCCAATGTCTTCTTCATCCACGTCGTACACACCCTCGAAACAGTCATCACGATTCGCAACCTTGTCGCTTTCATCGGCTCGATCGTTCCACATGTTCATTTTATCGAATAAGGACATGCCTTCAGTGTCGACTTTTGGACTCTCGACGACATCACCGCCTGCACCTGAAACCACCGATTCCATGTGCTTGGCAATCTCGCTGGCTTTGTGGTTAGAATATCGTCGCCATTGCGAAGTTAGACACACTCACCGATGACGCTTATGGAGGAAATACACGATGTGTCGACTCTTCACGGATGACGATTCCTGTCCTAGTCTGAGAGCAAACGTTTTGATAAGCTCGGGCAGCCTTTGAAACACAATTTTCCAAGTCTTGGCATCGATCTGTTGCTTGAATTTCGAATGAAGATCATCGCAGAACTCAGATATATACTGCTGGGCATGATGTGGTGTTACGGTTGTTGCCGCCGAGTACACTGTCATTGCATCATCGGCATGCGTGTCCTCCGCTGCGTCTTGAGGTGTGGCCTCTGGGCGAGCATCATTGGCAGTGTAATTTGGGTTGAGAATTGACCCGTAGCCAGAGTCGGTGAAGGGAACTCCGGGTTTTACTTCCGCCGAGTTCTTTGTGCTCTGAAGTGCAAGAAGAGTGAGAAGTGCGAATTACTGGGGAACACACTAGCATGGGATGGAGGATGACCAACCTGACTGATCGATGAGAGCATAGGTTGAGTCATTGTAAACTCGTCGGCTGTGCCATCATCAGAGTACGGGTACTCCTCATCGTCTAAAGGCAAGGGTCTTAGATTCACAATTACCTCAGTGAGCCATACTTTGAGATCGGCCATCGCAGGCCAATCACCTCCGCCCTTTCCTCCGCGCCGTTCATTATTGCTATTGTCATTCTTTGCGCGAGATTTTCTGGGCTTGAAATGCGATCGGCGCAAGTGCGCTGCCGCATTGTAATAGGCACCATACTTCTTCCCGCCCATGCACGCCTTACACTTCGACAACGGGACGAAGGGCTGGACGCTTGACACGAGGCCAACTGTGACAGGATCTCTGCAGACAAACTTCTTCACGCAATTCTCATGGCGGGCGCAGACGTGTCTTCGAAGCTCATGTTCGCCGCGGAAGCCCTCTGGGTGGTCTTGACACTGGTCGCAAAATACCGCACGGTGTTGAGGGCGTTTATACAGGCTCTCTGCCAAGGCCTCCTTGGCGTGGTGTTCGAAGGTATCTGTCGCAAATGACCCAAATTGGGATCGTTTTGTACTCGTGAAAGATTCCATTCGCAGCGGGGGAGGTAAAGGAGGCGGGGCAAGCTGATCGAAACGTTCTGCGTACCCAGGTATTCGGTCATGGGGATCAAGATTTTCGGGGGTAGACCAGTTAGTCCACACGTCACTGATTGGGTCGTCGAAAGATGTTGAAGTGGGAAGGTATCTAGGCGGGGGTAATGGGGGTGGGATGATTAGCGCCGGGGGGTATCGCAAGTCATCGTCGGGGACCTGAGGATCGGAAAATCGATGCCCCTCGCCGTTCCGCTCTGAATGGGCTTTTGGTGGCAAATATCCCACCTGCGTTGGCAAGCTTGGAGTGGCAAGCATTTCAGGCATAGACTGCAAAGCGATCGGTCGCCTGCTCGCCGGAAGCAACGTGTCCAAAAGATCAAGGTCGTCGTCCTGCTCGCTGTACCATGTCAGCTATTTGGATTCCCATGACTATGATGACTTCTCTGCATCAATTCCCACGTACTGTCTCTGTAAGTGGCGTTCAAACAAGTCCTTGCGGTAAAATTCCTTTTCACAGTCGGCCCTGGGACAACGAAGATCGGGGGGTGCATGAGTCAGTTTATGTCGACTGGATCAAGTTGGTTAGACGCGCTTCACTAAAGTTTCGAACAAGCAAGACAAACCGCAGGTGTTCTGGTCGAGTGAATGTCTGTGATAGTAGTTACTATTAGGTTTGTTGGCAGGAACAATCCGGGTAGTTGCGATACCTTGGGGCATTGGTCGCAGGTATGCACTGGCATGCCCTTCTTCGCCTTGCTGATCTTTCCAGTTATGGGAGTCAGCTTGATCTGTGGCTCTGGAGCCGTGGTTTTTATGGCGGGCGTCCTGATGCTCGGCAAGTTTCGTGATGAACCTGGACCAGTAGTATACTCTTGGGGAATGTAAAGTCTTTGGTACTCCGAGGCACTGGCATCTGTATAATCGAGCTCTAGAGCCGGAGTGGCGGCTTGCTGGGTATCCAGGTCGCGCCGTCCCATCGAAGGGCTATCCGCAAGCAGTGATGGGATGTTCATCTTGAAGGTTTTGGGGAGGTTGTAAGATTCAAGATTCAAGAGGCGGGCTGTGTTTCGAGACCAAAGTTATGGGTTGAGCGACATCAGGCTGCATGTCTGCTGAGTGATCAGCACAATGGTGCTTTCGTCGTCTATTGGCCGAGTTTCCGTCCCCACGACGACGCAAGAGGGGGTGAGCAGGCATCCAATCATGGCCAATGATTGCGACTTCTGTTGTTTTTGATGTTTGGAGACAACATTCGGATTTCACTTGAGTCCACAAGGATGGCTATTGTTACAACTATTTTTGATGGTATTAACAATGTTGAGAAACCCCGTTATAGAAGAGTGATGTCGCGGTGTCTATCTCTTTGAGCAGTCTATTCGGCTCGAGTGTAACTGGAAAATCCACATGTCAGACGACGTCATTTCAGCTCTAGGCATCCTGCGAGGCAGACAGACACAATCTCCTGGCATCAAGATTTTCACGGTCGCATATTGATGTGCAACCGGATGCAAATTAGCTAAATGGATCTTGACGAACCAGTTTTCAAGAGAGCGCTAGTCGAGGAACCATTTAATTATTACGAATTAACCATGATGCCGTTGGGTTTAGGGTAAGCTGCCATAGTTTGGCGGCGACTGGTCATCCCAGTGTACCTATCTTTGGGATGCCATAACTTAGCCTACTTATTGATTTTCAGGTCCATACAGCGCTAATCATTCCCATTTCAGCCGGGGAATGTCATAGTCGGGTCCACGAAGCGAGCCAGTCTTGTCTCGCAACCAGAGCCATCTCTTCGACTTTGCCACCCTAGGTTGTCAAACCAAGCAGCTAAAGAAGCCCCACTTGCCATCCTCTCAGTGACCCCTGAAAGCAGTTCGATGGAATTTGTGGGCACGACCCAGCGCGCTCCGACTCTCCGAGTCAACGCAATCGACGGCAGCGCCACAACCCGTGCTGGAAAAAACCACCGAGACTAGAGCTTCTAGCGGCATCTAGTGTCCGCGACAGTGCAGATGTCTCGCTGCCGCCAAGAGACAGGGGCAACCGTTGAAACACCAGGGACACGTAATATCGTGATGGGGGCCTGGACTAGACCACGGGCTTGGAGAGACTAGCCGGGCGTGCTATAAGGCTAAGTGCTGAATGGCTCCGGTCTGTCAACCGAACTCCGTTGCGCTCAGGCCTCTGTGATCCACGTCTTGGGTCTCCGATGGCCGCCGAAGATGTGTGAACGAGACGGGGAAAATGGGACGATTCGTCGAGGCATGATTCGTGATGTGATGCGACTGGCTGTGATGATCTGTCCCATTATTACCGTCCAAGCCACATCACCGGTAACGGAAGCGAATTACCTCAATCAGTGTGTTAATACTCCGCCCTATGGGGATATTGCCAAGGCCTAGAATTATGGACATGCTGATTCTGGCTGTACATATGCGGACCCCTCGCACCTCTCCCACGCAACTTTCTTTTTGCTCTGGGCTTGGTGGCCCGCCATTGCAACGTCGACTGCAGATCCCGACTCCTCACCAGCAGCCATGTCGGCCTTCATCACGGAAATGTGGGCGTGGTACGCCGTGACCCTCGTAGTGGTCCTGGCGCGGATGTGAGTTTTTTGTCCATTTTCCCCGGATTTTTCACTCTATTGGGAATGCGACCTGACCGTGCTGGCTAGGACATCCCGGAGGATGCTGTACGGGTCGTTCAAGGGCATGCTGATCGATGATTACCACATGATCTTTGCCATGGGATGCTACACTGCGTTGCTCGTCGTGGTGCACATCCTCACCTACACGCCGACGAACCTTATCAACCCCGCCGACAAAATCGTCCTCACCGATGACGAGATCAAGAAAAGGCAATACGGGTCGAAGCTAGTGATAGTCACCGAGCAAACGCAGATGATGACCATCTGGGCTATTAAGGGTTGTCTGTTGGTCATGTACAGCCGGCTGACGTAGGTGTCACTCAATCTCGCCGTCGTGACAGGTAACGAATCTAACACATCAAACAGCACGAGCTTGAAACAGAACTTGCTTGTCAAGATTGTCTCCGGCTATGTCATTGTTGGCTTCGTCCTCATGCAGATATTATTCTTCGCCGCATGGTGTCGGCCGTTCCACATGTACTGGAGTGTTCCTCCTCCGAATCGTAAGTGGACAGTGATCATCTGAGCGGAAATAGAGCAAATGGTTGATTCAATGTTTAGTCAATTGCTCAGCCGAAACAAACCATATGATCACCAACGCTGTCTTGAACATCTCGTCCGGCATCATGATCATCTTAATTCCTATGCCCGTATTTCTACAATCGCAACTGGCTACGAAGCGCAAAGTTATTCTATGCGGCGTCTTTGCGCTTGGTGCGTTTTCGGTAATTGCTCCGCAACTGTTGTGTAGCTGGCATTCTCCTTAGAACGAAATTTAACCATGGAGATATGGTCTGCATCGGTGACGATGGGCTCTGCGTCTGCCTGTCCAGGGACAACTGCCGATGCTTTTGGCACCACCTAACACATTATAAGCCACTTGATCAACCGGTTGGATGATACTATGTCCAAGGACGGTCGGAGTCTTGTACTCCTCATAGGCAAACTTCGTTATGAAGTCTCCGCTGATTGGACCATTGATACGTGAAATCACGTGAGGATCATCAGTCACGTGAGCAATGCCTCAAAAGGGCCTGCAGGGCCCTTCTGACTTTGCTTCATCATCATTCTTCTTCATACAACAATACAATCCATCACTGCCACTGCAGCTTTCTGGCCCTTCGTGCCCCCTAGGGCCTCTGGCCCTTGGCCATCGCCTCTTTTCGTATCAAATGGTAGCAATTGCACTGCTGCATCTTGGTCACCAGCTTTGACAGCACCAGCTTTGACAGCACCAGCTTCGACAGCACCCGCTTCAGTCGCCCATGGCTTTGCGATACCGGCTTTGATGGCACCAGCCTCTGTGCACCAGCTTCTTCAAGCATCGCCTATCTTAGCCGACTCGCCTTAGTTGCGCTCCTGATACCGGCCCGTCAGCACCAGCTCTCCCGAGCACCAGCCCGTCTCAGCACCAGCTCTCCCGAGCACCAGCTCTCTTAAGCACCGGCTCTCTCTCGAACACCGGCTCTCTCTTGAGCACCCAGCCCTCGCGGCACCCTTTGGATCCCGTTGGTTCAACTCCTTTGGATACCGGCGATCCCCCTCAAAGCTGTCCCCTTCGCTGGGCCTGAATAGCAACACCAAGCAGCCGACCGACCGGCCGACCGACCAATGCAGACAAGATCGTCTTACGGTATGAGGCATATTTTCTCGCGGATGGATTTGGCAAGGAACTTTGGAAGGAAATGGATCTAGGCTCTATCCTTGTCTTGCCTACTGAGGACAGTAGAGTCTCTTTTTGTGTGCGGCATATGATACGTGAAATCACGTGAGGATCATCAGTCACGTGAGCAATGCCTCAAAAGGGCCTGCAGGGCCCTTCTGACTTTGCTTCATCATCATTCTTCTTCATACAACAATACAATCCATCACCTGCTATTGCAGCTTTCTGGCCCTTCGTGCCCCCTAGGGCCTCTGGCCCTTGGCCATCGCCTCTTTTCGTATCAACCATACTGCCCTAGCTGCTGCTGCAGCCACTCTGAGTCTCTTTCCAGATGCTTGATTATACGGTCATCTGCAGCAATGAAGACAGAAGCTACATTTGCAAGCATATGTCCAAGTTGGACACCATTCCCACCTTGATGAGGTGTGCCCATGAAGAGGATTCTATATGTTGAAAGCTTTACTGAGCGATGTTCGGGGAGAGCTCCTTGGCGAGCTGCATCGGAATGGATAAGAGCCTATTATCATTAGTCAAAGACTACCAGACTAATGAGGTTGTGCGAGGTATTTAGCTACTTATGCTCTTAAGAACGATACCCCCAAGGCTGTGTGCAATAAAGATGACTGGCCGTTCCAGTGTCTATATTTATTTGGGCGTTATTCGTCTCCCTCTACCAAATGGCAATATTGTCCTTATATTGGTAATCTTCCTCTTCCTATATAGGTCGGATACAAGTGTTCGTGTATGATCGTACAGATACTGGAAGCTCACACCAGTGGAGCTATGAGTGTTTGCATCGTAGCCCCAGCAAAGAATTCGCGCATTAGGGAGATCATTGGGAAGAAAATTGCGAAGCCAATGAACGCCGTTGTCTGCGGTCCATGTCTTCCTCGGTGGCCATTCAGACCATGGATGGCAACTATACTACGACAAGTAAGCCGCAAGCTGCTAAAGATAATAACGTACTTCATCAGTGAGTGGATCAAATCAGTAAGTGGATCAGTCAGATTTACACCTTAAAGCGCGATTTTAGAAAAATTATTAAAAATCCAAATTACAACTAAAATACCTGAAAGTTTAGTATTAACTTAACTAAGTAGGAACTTATATCGAAGAATTTTATTAAATTTTAATTGTTTTTATTTATAGAGTTATTAAGAAAAAACCTATTCGCACTGTATTTTTTTCTTAATTTTATATATAAAAAGCTTAATAAATTAATTAAAAATATAAAAAAAAAGAATATCTTAACGTACTTCATCAGTGAGTGGATCAAATCAGTGAGCGGATCAAAAATCCCTCAATCTCTCTTCTTTTCATTCAATCACATATTTCTCAACCACCAAACATGCCACAATCAAATAAAGAGGCAAATATCCTTCTCGCTCTTCAAGCCCTTCAAAATGAGCCAAACTTAGCTCTCCGTCGCGCTGCAAAAATCTACAATGCGCCATATAGTTCGCTATGGCGCCGACACCATGGCATTCCTGCTCGATGTGATATTGTTCCGAAATCACGCAAACTATCCGATCTAGAGGAAAGGATTGTCATTCAGTTCATTCTTGATCTAGATTCGCGAGGGTTTCCCCCGCGACTGCGTGGTGTTGAAGAAATGGCTAATCGACTGCTTACTGACCGCGGCGCGTCACCTGTTGGCAAGTGCTGGGCTTCTAGATTTATTAAGCGACAACCAGAGCTCAAGACGCGTTTCTGTCGTAGATACGACTATCAGAGGGCTAAATGTGAAGATCCAACCATTATTCGTAATTGGTTCAGGCTCGTAGAGAACACAATCGCCAAGTATGGTATCACCCTCGCCGATATCTACAACTTTGATGAGACTGGCTTTATGATGGGCGTCATTGCAAGCGGAATGGTCGTTACAGGCGCAGAAAGGCGTGGAAACCCGAAATTGGTGCAGCCTGGAAATCGAGAATGGGTTACAGCTATTCAGGCGATCAATGCGGAAGGCTGGGCGATCGCGCCGTTCATCGTGGTTGCGGGCCAATATCACCTCGCCAACTGGTACCAAGAAAGCAACCTCCCGGGCGATTGGGCTATTGCGACGACTCAAAATGGTTGGACCAATAATGAGACAGGTCTTGAGTGGCTCAAGCACTTTGATCAGCATACAAAGACCCGATCAAATGGTCGATATCGTCTTCTGATCCTTGATGGGCACGAAAGTCACCACTCGGCTGACTTCGAGGCATATTGCGAGGAAAACAGCATCATCACGCTCTGTATGCCGCCTCATTCGTCTCATCTACTCCAGCCTCTTGATGTCGGTTGTTTTGGGCCGCTTAAAAAAGCATACGGTCGAGAAATTGAGCATCTGATCAGATGCGGGATAACCCATGTTTCCAAGACCGACTTCTTTCCGGCATTTTATGCCGCCCACCAAGCGGCTATGACGGAAAGCAATATCAGGGGGGGATTTAGAGGTGCCGGACTTGTTCCTTTGGTCCCGGAAAGTGTGATATTGAGGCTTGATGTGCAGCTGCGCACTCCAACACCGGTTGAGGAGGAGGTCAACCTCCCTGACCCTTGGGTCTCCAAGACGCCAAAGACCGTCCTTGAGGCCACTTCTCAATCTGAATACCTCGAAAGACGAATCAGGCGGCATCAGAGCAGCTCTCCAGCATCAATTCTTGAGGCGCTCAAGTCACTTTCTAAAGGAACAAAGGGAATAATGCACGAGGTGGCACTATTAAGGTCTGAGGTTGAGGTCCTTCGACAGTCAAATGAAGCCCTTAGCAAGCGGCGCAGAGCAAAAAGAAGGCGGCTACAGGATAGAGGGAAGATGACAGTAGATGAGGGCAGGGAAGCCATTGATCAGAAGGACATTGATGCGCAGATAGCGGCCGAATCGTCGAGAAGTGGTGGCCAAGGAGGGTCGACGCGAGTGAAGGAAAGGCGTTGTAGGACATGCGGCAAGACAGGTCATAATACAAGGACATGTCAGAGAGTTGCCGCGATGTCTAAGGAAGAGCATGGCGATTAGTTTTAATTGATTAAATGGTCTGTTGTGTTTTTATTACATGTTCGGAAGCAAGGGTTGAGATTTTTGATCCGCTCACTGATTTGATCCACTCACTGATGAAGTACGTTATGACTTTTTTATATGAACTTTAAAATTAATTTTTTTAAACTTTTATTAATTATATAGCTAGTTTTAGAAAATCTAATATTTTTACTTTTAGCTGTACAGTATAAGTGATCCACTCACTGATTTGATCCACTCACTGATGAAATACGTTAGCGGATATTACCTACTCGATGACAGGATCGACGCCTTCAGACACCACCTCTAAACCCTGTGGGTGTTCTTTGGGCGGGGTAGCAGATGCGGGAGGTGGGGCCGGAGGTGGGGCCGGAGATGGGGTAGGAGTGGGGGTAAGAGTGGACTTTGGTCCTTGAAACAGCCGCGACCAACGTGAAGGCATAGTTGCAAGCGTACTCAAGGTAAAGGCGATGTGATTTTGGGATTGACGATGTTGTTGACTGCGAGTATTTCTTGGAGTGGTTGGTGGAAAGTCAGGCAGGCAGGTGTTCACTTCCCCGCTTCACAAGGCTGGGCGATCGCATTGGAAATCATGTGATATTCAATTCAACTCGGTGCACAGAGAGGCCAATAGGACGCAGGGAACCAAAACTGGACATTGTCATCGTTGATGCCTGAGGCATCATTGTACTTGTTATCAGTAGGGCAGATGGCAGGTCATTGTGAGGCTAGAGGATAAGACAATTGCCCTAATATTCATCGTCTTAATATTGAGTTGATGGAAAACAACCACCCTTAGATGATGTAAAGCAGAGCGGCGAAATTGCGCGAATGGTTCGCGAGACGGCGCTTAGCACACCAGCGATCACGGCACTAGCTCGAGAGTTACGAGCAGAACAATTCCTTTTTGAGCTGGACCCTTCTCGTCCACCCCAGTATATCAACGGGATTTATGAATGCTTCGGCTACATTTCCTGCCGACTGCGGGCCGGAGACCCAGCGTTGAAGGTTTTTATGCAGCAATTAATAGACAACCATGCGTTCTGGCAATGCGGAAGACGAGTCCTCCCTGCGGAGTTCCAATGCGATGGTGGCATGAACGGATACGGCAATTTCTACCAGGAAGTAGCGTTCCACATGCCCAACAGACAAGGTCTATTTAAAATACTACTACAGGACGGACCCGGCAAGCCTTGTAATATCAGCGGTTCGCCGTTCACCTTGGAACGGCTCATGCGGCAACAGAAGCTTGAGCCTTGGTTCGGCACTCCATGCAATTCGAAGCGCCGCCAACTCGATACTAGCAACCGCTTTCAGAAGAAACAACGAAGGGTTTGTTAGAAAATATTCATATTGGAATTAAAGCAAATATTTGTGTTCCGAAACGCATATAGGGTAGGTACAGAAATCTTAACTGTCACCGCCCAAAACCTGCAGCTATCTTCAAAAGGACAGGGCTCTTCCCATTACTAAAGCACAGGCATAGGTTATTCGAATAATGCTTGTGCGCATATTCTCCAATATTTTCCTAGCACTCGCCGCGGGGCCGCCTTACAGGCAGTGCAATAGCTAGCCTTCTCGCAAAATCACATGTACGCCACGATTTAATTATCTGGGCAAGATATTTGTCATCGATGTCTAAGCATAAAAATGATACGCATTTCGCATGGATGGGGAGGGGAAATGGAAGCATGATTGGGTTGATTGGTTCTCGTATTTGAAAACTTATGAAACATGAGGCGTTATGGCAGCTCAGGTTACATAATCTTCATTAATAAATTCATTTCCATTGACTATCTTAAACCGTCGCCGTTCTTATTTCCTGGCATCCTTCGTGTGCTCTCCCAACTCAAGCACTGGACGCTTGCCTCGGCCTCCGGTTCTCCGAGTAGTATTGCGCTTCCTGTGTCCCCTTTTTTGGCCTTTGGCCTTCTGTTCCTGCCAAGCTTGAATCAACTCCTTGGCGTTTTCAGCATCATGTTCTGGTATCCAGCTGGGCTTCCAGTCAAAGGCATAGTACTTGATACCATCCACTTCCTTTTCTCCAAGAATCTGAATGACTTCCCATTCCTTAGAAGTTACATCGGTTTGGATATCGAGTGTAATGTTGCTTGTTGATGGGATTGGAGATTCGACCGTGTCTAGTGGGGCATGCGGATAGTCAGAGACGAGGTTTTCTGGCTCCGAGACATAGTCTGGGAGACTTTCATAATCGGAATCAGTATTAGGGTCGTCGCGGGTCATTTTTACAAAAAGTGATACTGTATACGTAATGTTACGAATTTAGAAATTTGAGCCTCGAGCAATAATTAAATAAAATCATAGCTCTCAAGTAATAGTCAATAAACGGCTTTTACTAACACCTAGTTATTAAGTGGTCGCATCGATATCAGTCCTAATTTGCATATTATATAAATATGAATGGCATAATTTGGACCTACTGGAGTGTTGGCGTTGGTATTGTTCCGAGGTAAGCTAGTCCGCGATACCGGTCCTGGGTCAACACTTAATTGCATATGGCCAGATGCTGCCCAGGAAACTTTGCCTAGGCTAGAGGCTGCTCAGGACCTGGGTCTTAATTGCGACCCGGGTAAACACTTAGTTGCATATGGCCAGATACTGCCTAGGAAACTTTGCCTAAGCTAGAAGCCGCTCAGGACCTAGGTAAACACTTAGCATATGGCCAGATGCTGCCCAGGAAACTTTGCCTAGGCTAGAGGATGCTCAGGACCTGGGTCTTAATTGCGACCCGGGTAAACACTTAGTTGCAGGCCAGGGCATCTAAGCAGAAAGTCCTAAGCGGCCTCTAGCCTAGGCAAAGTTTCCTGGGCAGTATCTGGCTATATGCAACTAATTGTTTACCTAGGTCCTGAGCGGCTTCTAGCCTTGGCAAAGTTTCCTGGGCAGCATCAATTATTTATTTAAGCTATCAATTACTCATCTATGAAGCACGATCATGAGTGTTCCGTTTGTAATCTGTGATGATGACCTCTCTCTGACAAATGTTTTATTCACATCCTCACGGGACTTATGAATGAGTATAGCCTTGTACCAGTTGCGTTCACCTTCTGAAGGCTTGGCGCAAGCTTATTTTTGTTGATGTTAAAGAGAAGATACAGTAATCCTTTCTTTTGTACTCTAACAACTCTTCCAAGAGGCGACACCTGTTTCAGACTCACACAACAGGTATTAAAAAGTTTCCAAGTTCGATGGCGGCAGCGCGATATGAATCCTATGAGGATAGGTTGCTTCCTGTGATCTAAGAGTCCCTTTCCATTGGATCCAAACAGGGTATTATCGCGGCTACAAGTTCAGGTTGACAAAGTGGGTAACGATCACGGTGATAAGAACACTCCAAGCCCCCACAAGAGGCTGGAATCTTACGAGACCCCGTATAACGTTAACCAGCTTAACACTCACGCCGAAAGGCTTCTTGAACGCCGGCCACAAATCCCAGACTCGCCAGTCTCACAAGCTATCAACCAGCTTATCAAAGGCTGTCAAATGGCCATGCATAGCGCCGCCCTTCTTGCCGACGAAAACCGACAACTACGGTCAGGAAACCTACGGCAAAAGCAGAAAAAAGAACAACGCCGTGAATACATTAGCGACAGCGGGACTCTGTCGGTTGCAGAAGGTACGGCTAGGATAAAGCGACGGCGAGAAGAAGAAGAAGAGCGGGTTAAGCGACGTCGAGAAGAGCAAGAGGAGCGAGTCAAGCGACGGCGAGTGAAGGAAGAGGAGCGGGCCAAGCGACGGCAAGAAGAAGAGGAGCGGGCCGAGCGACGGCGACAAGAGGACGAAGAGTGTCTCCGGCTACGGCGAGAAAAGGAAGAGGAGCGAGTGAAGCGACGGCGAGTGAAGGAAGATGAGCAGACCAAGCGACGGCGAGAAGAAGAGGAGCGGGTCAAACGACGGATAGAAGAGGAGCAGGAGCTAAGTGCCCCAAGACAGCGTGCGCCACCAAGGTGTAGTAAATGCAGGTCCTTTGAACACACTGCCCGTACGTGTAATGGTTAGTCCTGAATTGATTTAACGGCCTCTTGGAATAAATTGTCGTCATTGTGCTCAGTTTGTGTTGCCGTGAGGTGCGGGTCGCGGCGGCGGGGAAATTTTGACCGAGTAGGGGGTCTGACCGGGAAGGTGGTAGATTACGTTAATTCCTCTAGAGATTTCGCTGAACTTTCTGGGCCTCCAGGTGCACATCCAGACCAAGGTTCTCATTTATTGATGTTCATCACAAAATCCGTCAGCCAAGTGAGTGGGACTGCCATTAGAGAGACTTCAGAGAAAGTTTCTTTCGTCGCCTTCTTTAGGTCAGGTCCGAGGTATAAAGCGCCCCTTCCCCCCTCCAGTCCCCAAGCAAAACAAGAAAGGGAATCAAGGTCTCTGGCACACTCTAGTGGAGACGCTTGATCCAATCAGCGCTCTCGTATTCCCAATCGCGACGCTTTCACTAGTCAATCTCGCTTGAAGGCGTCTCATGGTGAGATGCGACCCCACTCGCCGCCGCAGATGACCATTCAAGAACAAGCGTCCCCTGGCGCCTGAGACAGTCGATTTGGGTACATGTACAATGGATTCTTAGTAATATCACCGAAAAAGTCTGTACACTATACAGAAAAAGACCGTCGCTTCAGGCAGCAGCCCTGTCGTTGACCTGCGGAAGAACCTGCCACCGCATCATTGTGCATGCAGCTATAAATTCCCCTCCCACCCCGTCCACGCTGTACCCCTGAGTTATGCCTTTCTTGACTTCGCCCGTCTCCGCCACCCATTGTTTTCCATGTCTTATCTTATCGATGTCCGAAACATTGAGAGTTTACAAGGGATCCATGAGGTGAATCCATCATTGCACTCCCTTGACTGTTTGCACCGGGAGTGGCGTCCATCTAATTTATGACATAAACAGGCATTCAAGTCTATCCTCCAGCACAGTGGTTTTGCTGCGAAAATTCAAGAAGCCTCTGCCCAAGGATCTCATGCAACGCCCGACGTGACGCCGTCCCCCGCCCCACACCGTGAAGCCTGCTCACCATCGCGATCGACCGTATCGTCTCTCGTCCCAGGCCACGAAATCGAAATTTACCAAAAAACTCTGCTGGTTTATTCCTCATTCTCCCAAGAAAGTGAGGTCTATCTAATCGATGAAATCAACAGGCCATCGACCAGATTTTCGACCGGAGTGGCTTGCCTGTACACGAGGGCAATGCGGAAGAAGCGCTTTTAACGCCAGGAGACACGCCATCGCCTGTCCCGTGCCATGACGTAAGGCAACAATCCTATGATGGGCAAGAGCAGAGTTCCGCGCTCGACAATCATCCTCAACGCCTGGACGATACGTACCCGTCGACGTCGCTACTCAACACCGAACTTGGAATACCGCCCAGGGACATCAACCCGCTGAAACGTCGACGTGCTGACTTTGAAGATGAAACTGAGGATGACTTACGATCCCTGTTCGAAGATGATACATCGGAACCCTCGCAGCTGGACGATGTCTCCACAGATTCCTCCACCTCGTCAACTTCATCCAGTGATTCCGGAGGTGCACCTACTGAGACGGAGAACTCCGAACAACATGACTCCGGAAGCACAGCTCAGACGGAGAATTCCAAGCCGAATTATGTCGATCCGGCAACCCAGACGAAACAGACAAAAACAAGGACAACTGGGAAAAACCAGAGGAAGCCTGGGCCAGCACCGACTTTTGGGGAGCCGGAATTCACCCGGCTCAAACGAGACCTCAGGATCCTGCTACAACCTAATGATGCCCAGGACTTCCAAAACACCCAATCTATCTTGCGATGCCTAAGAGGCAGGAGGCTGCAACCACAGAAAATTCAACCCTCGGATTCAGCCTACGTTTCACTGCGAAACTGCCTTGAGGTTTATGAGAGCAAAGTTGGAGAGGCGTCCGATGTTAAGTTATTCTACAACCTGATGCATAGGGTTAATTTGGTGCAGCTAGCTGCCGAAGATGAGAGGTTGGCCGAATCTCTGTCCATTGGAGGACGCTCCGGGGCAGTAGATTTTTTGGTCGACAAGCTCTGGGAAACTGATGCTCAAGCTCTACGCCATGACGATTCAAAGAGGAAGAAGGTGCACAACTGGAACCGGAGCGGGAGGCCACTACTCGCATTGGTCCGGGAGTATGGATACGGTGCGCTGATCGCCCCTGGATTACGCCTTGGAAAAAAAAGGTAAGTCCCCAATATGTCTTCTTCCGGCTGGCCCATGCTCATTACCATTCTAAGGCTCCAGGATGTCTCGTGCAAGGACTACGGCGTTCTCGTTAGATACGTCGGGAAGTGCAACCCATGTTTAAAAGCGGAGTTGACTAATTTGTCACGTGTCCTTGAAGAAGCGATGTTACGCCAAACCCTGCCATCCCGTTGGCTGGAGATCGAGCGGATTGATGGCCTGCCCAATAATGGAGACTTCTCTCTTTCTCGATGGGTTCGGTTGAGTGAACTTCCTCTGGAACCCACGTCGGTTAGTTCACAAACAATTTGGCTGCCTAATGACGGCAATGCACTTGACGGTTCACAAGTCAGTCTCCAAGCCTCATGGGCTCCTGGATCGCTGCAGCAACAGCAGGCTGGACCAATTGCAATCTGGTGGCGCGGCCCAATGAATTACCGTCAGGGGTATGATACGCAGCAGATGCAGCAGCCGACTGGACCAGCCGCATCCGGACGTCAAGGGCCGGTGAATTGCCTCCCGGAATATGTTACGCAGCAGACACCCCATCACGTTAGTCCGGGTCCTAGTGCGCCACGACCGCATAACGGTACGCCAGGTCCGCTGGTACAGCATCATTCTAACGGGCAACAATTCTGGAATCAAGTATCTGAGAACGCCATGCAGCAGACGCCCCGTCACGTTAGCCCGGGTCCATTGGTGCAGTATCATTCTAATGGGCAACAATATGCTTTGCAGCAGACGCTCCCTCGCGTTAGTCCTTGTCCTAGTACGCCACGACCACACAGCGGAACGCCAGACCTATCGACGCAGGACCTTTTTGGTCAGCAAATGCCAGAACAGATCGGTACAGCTGCCCCTGGAAGACCCTTGCCTCAAAATGAGATGGTCCGATCGACGCCGCAACAGTGCTTTAGTACAGATGCCGTGGCTGATCCAATGCAAAGTCTTGTATCGCAGTCGCAAGAACAGGCTAAGCCGCCCACCCTTGAAACACCTGAGTTGAGCTTCGGCCAATTAGTGCAGATGACAATTGAGGATTGCCTCCACAGTGACATTTATGATGAACCAAAAGAACCGCGATTGATAGAAGAGAGTGGTGCCGATGCATAGATCCGCGAAAGCCGACAGGTACAGTTGGAATGGGTGGGTCAAGCGTTAATTGTCGGATTGGTTCTTCTCCTTTTTCCCTCGTTTTTTTCTCTGCGTTTTATTTTCCCATGAGAGTCAGCGTGGGCAGGTTTCTTGACCTGGACATTTTGACTTATTTTCAAGCTAGACTGGGTGACCAGACGAAGCTCGTGCCTCATAGTCTGCTCCATTAACCGTTGGCGGCGGCGAGTCGTTGGCTATTGCAGCAGATCTGAATCCGACGTAGCAAGATTGCATCACCTGTGGTGGACTGCAGTTACGCGATTCATTATCTCGGGACGATGACTTCCGGAGAACTCGGGGTGTTTGCGGATTTTTAAGAGGTGACTCTCGATCGGATTTGGCGGGCGTCTTAGAGCGGACTTACGATCTTATCTTCTATCTTGAATATTATCGATTTCTCAGTCATTCACTGTGGGTATTACCTGCCCGTCTATGATACGAGACCCGCAACCACTTCTGATCGAAAGTGGGAGGCTTTCCTATTCATTGTTCACTACCATTGTGCGTGCTCTTTATGACAGCCCATGGATCTAATCTTCACGTCTATGTGTCCCTGACTCATTTACTTGATATTCCTTCTCCTTCACCTGCAATCTGAAATCTGGGGCAACTGTCTTAACCGGCAACAACTCTTAAGTATGCATGGTTTCCAATAGACCTTGACGACAACGTTACGGAAGCGCGACCGCTCGGGTCGCAGGTTCGGGGCTACCCCGCACCCATAACGACCTACACGCGTGCTTAGTACTGTAGGAAGCCCCTTAAACCTAACATAATCGGACACCTTATGACATGGCAGGTCCCGCTTGCTGTTTGATCATTCAATGGACATTGAACGCCGGTTCACATCGACACCGCGCATGGCCAGCTACCGCTAAGAGTCTAGTTTTCGGGCGTCCGCCTGTCTACGTCAAAACGTCTATAAATATAGCGCCCTTCCACCTGTCCGTCTTCGTCAAGGCAGTACCTACATGCTTAGACCATGACTACTCTTCCTTCCCTTCCTTCCCTTTCTTCCTCAACCCAGAAACGTGACAGAACCAATGAAAACTTCTCTAGGGCCACTCAACGTCTTATGCGTAGATGTAACCAGTTGAGCGATCGCTATAACGCGGATGTCTACGTCGTAGTTCGGCGAAATCATCGACATTATGACTATAACTCTACTAATGACCCGTTGTTTCCCACTCCTCTCATTGACATTGTGAGGAAACCTATCCTAGGCACTTACTGTTCGCTAACTCTGTATTAGGAGCAAGCTTATCCATTGGCTATTAGAAGAACGCCAGCGAGCTTCCAGCAGTCCAGGACTATCACAACTCCATCACCTACGTCCAGTCCAATGGCTAGCCAGCGAGACTCAGAGGAGGACGAAGATGACAAGCAAGATGAGAGAATGGAGAATAAAAGAACAAGAGGAGACATCGCCAACGCAGACCGCTGAAATAAGAGGCAGGAATAGCTCGTAAGTCTAGTGCCTCTAGTCAGTAAAACGCTTTGAATCTATTATATTTTGCTCTCTATGCTAGTATCCAAAATGCCGGGGCGCCCGAACAGTCCTCTTGCAAAAGTTTTAGGCTATTCTAAATCGAGGGAACTCTTAGGATACCGTACCATGAACCCTCATGGCATGGTTCTGTACATGCATCTTATGCTGTAGGTCTAGGTCACAAACCTCACACCGAGAGGGGGTATTATCAGGCAGCTGGTCAAGATGCCTTCGGCGGAAGTGCTTCGACAGGTCACCGGAAGTGTAAAACTCCTGGGTGAGCTCGCTCACACGAGGGTCGTTTGGTTCAAGAGAGAGTGCAGCACCGATGCACATAAAACATCTCCTCGGCCTCCCCTTCTCGTTTTTGACGAATACAGAGAGCACGGCGATACCCACAGGGCTATCTTCCGATGGGCCACAATGAGAACTGGACAGCGGCTCCTTCGCTGCCGAGACGTTGGTTCGACGTGCGGTACGGCCTTCTACCACGCTGCAGTAAGCGACGATGGCGTCGATGAGGTTATCCCTGCGTCTATAATATCCTTCGAGAGTGTTATCGACTGGGGCGGTTAGCGCTTCAACTAGGCG